>NC_086230.1:16702500-16900000 GCF_036321145.2 Pelmatolapia mariae
TTTTCAGTACCGAAGAAACTTTCACAAATCATGTCAAATTGCAGAAGGCGAAGCTATGTCTATTTTTCACTTTCTACTATAGAATTTTTTCTAGACAGTTAATTGTATACATGGATTTTTTAGAATTTAAGTCCTAAGAGCTGTGCTGACAGATTGCTTTCTTTGTTGCAGCATTTTGTTTATCACTTAGAAAAACAGTAAAATATGTACCTTCTTTACACTGACAGAAAGGGGAGTTTCACTGGTTGAGCCCACTTAAGATCAAAGTGGTCTGTACGCGGCCCATGATGTAAAATTAGTTTGACACCCCTGGTTTATACAGTACAAACATTTTCTATATAATTATGTCTTCATAGATAGATAGATAGATAGATAGATAGATAGATAAAGAAGAACATTGTCTTTACATAAAGAGATTGGTATCATTAACAAGATAGCTGAAATCTGGGTCAGATCTCAGCTACACACCTACAAAGTTTCATGACTGTATCTTTGCAGTGTGACTGCACTAACTAATCTGTCCACTGAAAGACAGACATGCAGCTCTTGAAAGTACTCAAAACCAACTTTGTGGTTGTCTCAGCATCAATTGGTGGTTCCCCAGCACTACATTTTTTCACAATGATGCAAACACAGTCATGCAAGGTGAAAACAACACCAACCATGATGTTGCCACTGGTAATAAAATAATAGCTATACATTTTTTAATAAACACACTGACTGATTTCTACTGTAGCACTTCCACTGTACCTTTTAGAACACTGTGTAAACGATTGCCAGTCCTCACTATTAATTGTATGGTCCGGATCTGGCCCACACAATGTGCTTACACATGGCCCACATACCGCAAAGAATGACGGCCTTTTGGGGGCCCAGATCTGGTTTGCCAAAGGTGGCCCACACACGGGCCAGCACTAGGCCAGTTGCAGACACACTGGTGGCCCTTTGCTGGCCCATGTGTGGGTTACCTCTGGCAAACCTGGTCTGGGCCGCCAAAGGGCAGTCATTGTTTGCGGTATGTGGGCCATGTGTAAGTTGTGTGGAACCACGAGCCATTTGCAGACACACTGCTGGCCCTGTGCTGGCCCAGAACAGTTTCAGCTCTGGCCCCAGATGTCAGCCTAATGTGTACCTTAATTAAGCCATGTAATAACAACATGTGCATAATAGGGCAAAAGTAACATGACAAAATTCTGTTCAGACAGTGAACGGACTGATTCTTATATAACATTTTTCAACTCTCGCAGATTACTCAAAGTGCTCTATACAACATGCCACACTCACCCAACCACACACCCGACATGCAGACTGGTGGAGCGAGGAATCGAATCACTAACCTTCCGATCAACAGGTGACCTGCTTTACCACCTGAGCTACAGCCACCCACTGGCAAAGCTGAGTAAACCCTCACTAGGTTTTGGATAAAGTGTAAACTCACAAAACTGTCAAACCTGCATTTGAAACGTTGGCTACTATAGCAGTATAGTATTGCAACATGGCATTTGGGTCTTCTAACTAAAATAGGAAAATAGGAACATAAATAGTGCCTTCATTGCCAGACCTGGCCCACATCTGGTTGACATACACCCTGCCATAACACCAGTCAGTCAGAAGTGCCAGCTTGATACCGGATCCCGGCCAGACCTGTTTTCCATGGGCCTGGGCCCACATAAACCAAACCATAATCGGGCCAGATATGGCATGCCATTGCATAAACAGTGGCGTCATTGCCAGGCGTGGCCCATATGTGGATGACATACGTCTTATCATGCCAGAAGTAAGCCAGCAGTGCCGGCTTGATACCAGATCCGGGGCAGACCTGCTTGCTATGTGGGAAGGTTAATTATTGAAAGGACTTGATGAGATGCCCTTTAATCGCCCTTTAAAATTGCCCAAATTAAAATTGCCCAAATTAAAGTTGCCCAAATTAAAATTGTTCTTTAGCTATTGGACACTGTTCAGAATGTTTCTTGGAAAACACTACATCCAGATGAACAGAATCAGAATGGGATTTATTTACCTGGATGATTGAGCATGCACCAAAACATCATTTAGATATTGTTTCATACTGATGAGTCCTCAGGTAGGTAGACAGGTAGACCTGATAGACATTATATTACCCAAAGTATTTGCTTGTCTGCCTTCTCACACATATGAATTGAAATGAAGTGATATCCCATTCTTAATCCATAAGGTTTAGTCTGATGTATGACGCTTTGCAGCTCTAACAGCTTCAAATTTTCTGGGAAGCCTTTTGACAAGGTTTAGGAGTGTGTTTTAGGACTTTTTGACCATCAGACACTGATGTTGGACGAAAAGGTCTTGCTCAGAGTTTCTGCTCTAATTCACCCCAAAGGCGATGAAGTTCCACACCAAACTCACTCATTTATGTCTATATGAAGCTTGCTTTGTGCACTGGTGCAAAGTCACATCTGGTCCAAAGTCATGTTAGAACAGGAAGGTGCCATCCTCAAACTGTTCCCAAAAATTTTGGAACATGAAATTGTCCAAAATGTCTTGGTATGCTGAAGCATCAAGAGTTCCTTTCACTGGATTCACTGGGGGCCAAGCCCAACTCCTGCAAAACAACCCTACACCAACCCATCCACCAAACTTTGCACTTTTCTGGAGTCCAGTGGCGTTGAGCTTGGTGATGTAAGGCTTGGATGCAGCTGCTCGTCCTTGGAAACCCATTCCATGAAACTCTCTACTGACTGTTTTTATCCAATCTGAAGACTACATGAAGTATGGAGGTCTATAGGGATTGACTTTGCAAAAGTTTGAAAACTCTGTACACTATGCCCCTCAGCATTTACTGACCCCACTCTGTGATTTTACATGGGCTAATACTTTGTGCCTGAGTTGCTGTCATTCCCAGTCACTTCCACTTTGTTATAATACCACTAATAGCTGATTGCGGAATATTTAGTAGCAAGGAAATTTAACAATGGGACTTGTTTCACAGCTGGCATTCTATCACAGTACCATGCTTAAATTCTCTGAGCTACCCGAGAGTCACCCATTCTTTCACAAATGTTTGTAGGAACAATGAGCATGCCTAGGTGCTTGATTTTACTGTATATGCATGTGGCCTTGGAAGTGAATGGAATACCTGAACCTCAGTGATTTGGATGGACAAATTATTTCTTTTGACAATATAGTGTGCAACTCAGCATCAGCAAAGCAAAAGGTGTATATGGGCCAAGAATTTCAGAGAATGGTTGACTGCAAAATGTCTCTGTAGGTTCTCAGTCATCTAGGTAATGGTAGTTTTGTGTTTGCTTGCTTTTTGAAAACCTTATCACAGAAGATGATAGGTAAAACATCTTCAATAACCTAAAGATGTTGCTTTGTTCCCATGTTGACTGCAAATCATTTTTCATCAAAATAATAAAGACCATCCAACCCAGTACTAGCAAGGTGTACCTAATAAAGTGGCTGGTAAATATATAAAGGCATCCCTGCTTATTGTAAACAGTACAACATGCTGAACATGGAACGTAATAGGGAAAGGTTTTTGTAAGAGTATACACAGTGGGTGAGAACCCACACTGTTAAATGGCAATACAAAAACATGTTTGTTTTTTGAAAAGAGAGAATAAACAGGGCAAATATTCTTTATATAAAAGATATTAAAAGACATTTTGACTAATAAAATCCAAACACTAGAATTATATTAAATTCCTTTATCTTTATCCATGACACAGTATATACCAATAAAAAACAACAGATGTTTGGACAAGAAGCAAATAAATAAACATTAGAAACTAAAGTTAAGGAAAAAAACTCTTATGCTTAGCTTTATACTCTTGTCTCGCAGCGCCTTGAGAGCGGTGTATTTCCCTTGGGATTCCGGAGGAGGGTCATCAAACGGCGGGTGGACAGCGGATCCAGCGAGGCCACCACATAATGTTTTTTTGTGTCATCAGCTGAAATGCCACAAAGAGCACTTAGCTTCCACGAAGGAGGGTTGTGAAGCCAAATATCCAGCAGCTTAGCCGCCACAGCAAAAATGAAAAGGAACAGCTCTGCTATCACTTCCGACATAAATGAAGACAGAAAACTAAACAGCAGTGAGGAAGTTTTCAAGAAGTTGGGCTTGTTGGTATATAATGAGGTGCTACACGATCACTAGCGACACAGCTATGTTAGCATAACATAAACACTGAAGCTGGAGGATGAACGCTAACCTTTTTCCACTCAATAAAAGTTAACGTGAGGGTTCCTGATGGTTTTTGGCAAATGCAAAGAAAAAAGTTAAATTGTTTGATGTGTTTAGGATAAATGATGAAAAGAGGTGTCTTAAAATGTGGATAGAGGAAGCAGGGAGACCGGAGAAAAAGCCAGCTCTTAAGGAGATGCCAAAATCAGATAAAAAAAAGGAGCTGAGGGAGAAGCAGTTGCTGCTAAACCCACAGCTCCACCACCACATGTTAGTGACAGTTCACTTCCCTCTCCGTATGCTATTTTACAGGCTGCCCTACAGGCGATGAAGCCTGACCCCGACTTGGACTCCTGTCCTCCCGGACCGCAACAGCCGCAGCAGCACCAGCAGCTCCAGGGCTCAGTGCAGCCTCCCCACCAGCAACCCCGATTGCAGTCATCCGGCGCTGTAAGACCACCGTCTCCACCTTCACCTCCACCAAGACTCCCAACCCCACTACTGCCTCTGTCTTCATTTTTGCTCCGAAGAAAAGGGAGCCACCAATCGGAGCAAAAGGTTTTTGGGTCCAAACCAGTGGGCCTGAGATGTGGGACAGTCAAACTCGTCCAGCCTGAGTACCCGATCCTAAAACCCATCTCAGAGGAAGAGCATGTGGCTCCCAACACCAGTGAAGACATGCTCACAGAGGACAATGATGAGAGTGATCTTTCTATACTGAGTTAAGAAAGTGTTACGACTATTACTAAAGTGATGTGATTAATACATAAAATAAAGAAATTTCCAGTACAGGCACTTGTGGAGGTGGACGAGCCAGAGTGTTATGGTAGTTGGGATGGAGAGCAGTAAAAGGTGAACATTTGTTTTCTTGAACTAAAATTTCAACCATCACTACAGAAAATTCAGATCAAACAACAAATGCATGAAAATTAATCTCTTTAAATCAATTATTGTCAGAAGAGCCAAATATTTTTTGCATATTCATAAACCAATGTAAAATTACTTGTTAAATTATTATAAATATCTTGAAGAAATAATGAATGCATTATAGTCATTGTGCAATGAAAGGTTTTTGTATGGGTTTGAGCCACAGTGTACGATGGGAACCACTATAACACATTCTATGACAAAAACCTCATTCAACTGAAAACAAAACAGTGAGAACAGAAAATTGATAAAGAAAGAAGTACTAGTGCTTAAGGACATTTGCTTCCTGTGTGTGTTTTACAAAAATATATGAAAGGAAAAACTGTTCAAAAGTTAATGATATGTTATATTTACAGTAACAGCCTTTTTGAAGATACAATCAGCTTTCAACTAATAACACTTCCTAAGCATTTATTTAAGAAGCTATTAAAAAATGTTAACATACAAAACGTACATAGAAAAAATGTAAAACCATAAAAAAAATGTTATGTCTTTAAAAAAGATTTAAGATAACTTTGAAGATTCTAAATAAAGGAAATAATATTTGTTTTTCTGCTTATCCATGTGGCATAGGTTTTTGAAGTGTCGTGTGTCACAGTGTGGGGTGGCCACAGTGATTCACACAGTTACAAAAACCTCCTTAAGCGAGGCAAAGTCTTTCTTTATGAAATCTTTCCATAATAATTTTAGTAGTGTGCGAAATGAGTGGTCATGTTGCGAATTATACATGCAAAAACCTAAAAACACAATAACATCATGTTACTGATGTAAGGACAAGCAAGGGCATAAATATTAATTACAGAAAAGCTGAAAAGCTGACTAAGATTAAAAATGAACTTTGTCCCCATAGCACAGCAGTGGCAACTACACTGTGGCACAGGTTCTTGCATCACTATGTGTCACTGTGTATATAACTGGGGCAGCCACAGTGATTCACATGTGTGTGAGTGTGTGGGCTGATGTTTTTGTACGGGGTTGAACCACAGTGTACTATAGCGGCCACAGTGGCACATCACAAAGAACGGGACTATTATGTGTATGGTGATAATGCACTGAAATAGTGAAAGTAAAAGTCGTTAGGTAAAACTTCTATTTTCTGCTTGTGTAACAATTGTGGGTTTTTTTTTTAAAGTACTGTATTGTAAAATGCTGAACATTTCAGGCCTCATTTCAGGAAATGTTTTTGTATGAGTATGTGTCACTGTGTGGTGGAACCTACACTGTTAAATGATAATACAAAAAAATGCCCTAAACTGAGCTATGGCACATTTTGTTATGAAAGAGAAAGTTCACTGACACATTTAAAGACGACTAAACAGCAATTTTGTTGATGTTTCTAAGAGCAAAAATATTAATGACAGAAAATAGTGAAATTAGTTATTGTAACTTATAAATTCCAAGCACCATAAGTTCAATTGTAATTCATCTTTCTTCTATCCATCATACACCATCAGGTTAAGACAATTTGTTATGCAAGTTGTCCTTTCTTACATGTAGCATGGAAATTATCCATTTCTATTTACACTATCGGGAATATTCAATACTAACCCAAATACTAACATCATTATTCTAACATTCAACAAAAACTAGACCAACATACATGTCCCTGATGGACATTTATTCCTCCAGCTGCCTCAGCAGAGCAACAAACATCATCAAGGGCAGCTCCCACCCTGGTCTTGACCTTTTCAACCAGCTTCCTTCAGGGAAGCGCTACAGGTGCATCAGCACAAAGACCTACAAACTTGAGAGTAGTTTCATCCCAAAAGCCATAACCACCCTGAACTCACACATGCACTGATGACACAGTTCCACCCCCAATTCCAAGGACTTCCCTCTATAAACCACTATAAATCACCTGTGCAATACTTAATTTTACATACAATAACACAAACTGTAAATACATAACACTATTTATTTACCACATATTTTGGGCTTTAAGGCGCACTTAAAATCCTTACATTTTTCTCAAAAATCGTCAATGCACCTTATAATCAAGTGCGCCTTATGTATGAATTCTGGTTGTGCTTACTGACCTCGAACCGATTTTATGTGGTACACGGCGCTCAAGAATTTGTCAGAAAACGTTTTAGTATGACTTTGGTAAGGTGCGAAATCAAAACCGCTTGATGGATTGTCGGAGCATTACGGCTAGTGTAGTCAGGAGCCTGGCGGAGTAATCTGGGTCCAAAACTCCGTCCGTTTCAGGTCCCAAAGTCAAACGAACACTGCGGCATCACTGAGAGTTAAAAACTGTCTAAATTCTTTCATCTTTAATAAAATGATCAGCATTGATGCTTTACCAGGTGTAACAATCAAGTTTAACATCCAGACATTCATGTAAACAGAATTTATTAAATTTAACGGAGTTAGAAGTTAGCAGGAAGTCAGCCCACTAGTTTATACCTAAACATGATATACCATGTTCTGACTGAGAGATTTCTGAAAAAATTAAAACGTACAGCTCTGCTAACACTTCCAGCATAAATGAAAACAGAAAACTAATCAGCAGTGACCTTTGTAGGGTTACTGAAGTTGGAATAGCTGGTATATAATGATGTCCTACGCGATTGCTAGCAAAACAGCTACGTTAGCATAACATTAACACAGTAAAGCTGGAGGATGAACGCTAATTTTTTTTCACTCCTTAAAAGTTAACGTGAGGGTTCCTGATGGTTTTTGACAAATGCAATCGCATGGCAGAATGCTGTAAACGGACCAAACTTCAGTCAGGAGAACAACTGAGATAATCCATCCACAATACGAGGTTAGTCATTAACATACTGCAACAACATGGGAATAGAGCTGCTGCGAGAGAATTCAACATAAATGAATCAATGGTATAGAAGTGGAGGAAGCAAGAAGAATGAGTTCAGTAAAGTTTGACTTATCTGACTGTTTTGTTTCGCTTAATGCGCCTTATGGTCCCAAAAAATACGATTTTTTTTCTTTTTCTAAATACCGTTCATATATATGAACAGTAGAAACTGTGCACCTCACCCCCCTTTCTCTGTATCTCATTGTACATCTGTATAGTGACAATAAAGGAATTCTGCTCTATTCTATTCAATTTTTTTAATGTTTTCAGAATTTAGAATGACTCACAAAAGTCACAGTAGGTAGGCTGGCTAACCCTAGCAAAATGTTGTCTTGAGTGTCAACTGTGATAATCAGAACTTTAATGACTGATCAAGCTGGTAAATTAGTTTGCCACTGGCTAGACAAAGCCCTCGCATTAGTGCTGTTTTTTGTCTTCATTGTTTTCTGTTGTTGTTTTTCTCATCTTTTTTCTCATCTTCTCAAACTGGTGCAACATCTCGCTCACTATAATCTATGAATCTTTGAGCTGTACACTGTAAAATCTAATTAGTTCCCAGAACTCAAAAAAATTATGGAAACTCGTTGCCTCAAAAAAATTGAGTAAAGCTTAGCTCAAAATGACTAAATTAGGACAACTTATTTATTTTGAGTACTCTGTACAAGCTCATTTGTTCCCAGAACTCAAAAAAATTGGATCAAGTTTACGTAAGATGACCAAGTTAGGGCAACTTACTTATTTTGAGTACACTGTACAGCCTTGTTAGTTCCCAGAACTCAAAAAAATTATGGAAACTCGTTGCCTCAAAAAAACTAAGTAAAGCTTACTTAGGATGACTGTTAGGACAACTTATACATTGCAAGTCTGCAGTATTAAGAATAACTTGATATTTCTGACTGTACAATACTAATTGTTTACCTACTGACAAACATTTCAAGTTCAACTAAATGAAAAAACAATTTGTGGTAACCTGAATATGATTAAAAATAATTAACAACAATTTTTGTAATGATGTTAAAATGAGCCCAACTTTATTTTCAAACACAACAAAGTACAACAGCCAACATACTGGACACTGTTCTGCTGAACAACAAACAATTATATTGCCATCACTGTTATAATCTTACAATGAAACAAAGTCTCAGATGTAATTATTCTGAAAATAAGTTTAGGCCTACCACAAGTTTGTTTTGTACTTACATTACTTATATAATCAAAATAAAATATTTGTTGTTCTGTCACAAGTGCAGTCTCTAATTTAAACAACACATTTGTTTTTCATTCCAACACAGGAGCTGGAATGTTGTATTATTTTAAGGATGGCTTGTTTCCAGGCCAGGCATTACTGCCTGAATGACTGTCATGGATCGAGGTGATCCAAATGTAGGTGCAGAAGAAAGTCTTTAACTTCCCTTAAGTACAGTGGCAGTGGAAGTGGGTTGGAGATGCAATGAGCTTGAACCTGCAGGCGACCATCTTCACTGACCACACCATCTGTGACGGAGGACTCATCTCTCCTGGTGTCCTGCAAGCAAACAACCATATTTTTTGGAACATGAACTTAATTGCTTTCTTAAAACATTTTTTTCTGCATTTGGTATAAAACAGACTCCAATTTAGACAATCTCAGGCTCCCTCCCCACCGGAGAGGTGACATTCAATGTCCCAAATTGTCAGTCTGGATAGCCCTGACCACCACGCAACACACAATAATGTCATGAAAGCATCATTTTAAAAAGGGCTATGCAAACATGGCCAATAACTTTCATTCTAATGATGTGCAACATGATTTTGGGCTCAAAACAGATTTTGCTGTTAGAAAACTTGCAGACTTCACTATATACAGTGTAGACCCTCTAAACTAAGTTTGGGGGATGTGATCTTTCAAGAAATGCAGACCAAACTGTTGTTGTTTGTTTACTTACACAGCATGTCTTGTAGAATTAACTGGAGTCACAGCAACAGCATAGTGCAGTCATATCTCGAGTCTAATAACAGAAGACAGGAAAAGATCAGTAAAAAAACAACTTCCCCAAACCAAAGCACAAATAAAACAATAAGTAAAACAGGCTGATCTAAAGTATGATTAAAGTTCAACCTGATTAATATAAATGTCACTGACAGTTGCTAATATATTGGAAAACCAAAATACTTACCACTGAGTTGATGTCTTTCTGTCCAACAACAGGAGTGCTGGTCCCGAGCCTCAAAGACAGTAAGAAGCAAGCAGAGGGAGAAAAAACAGAACATTTTTCAGAAACTGATTTGATCCTTAATGGCTGTGCAATCACTGTAACATAGAGTTTGCTTATGTTGTTAAATAAAGGCTAGATTTGACATTAACAGATGCCACAGATGTTCTAAAGCAGCCACAAAGCATGAAAAAAAGACGTCTCCGAAAACGTCGGAGCATTTTTGGAAATATGTGATGTCTTGATAAATCGAGCAGATATTTGAAATTTACACAGCTACATTCTCGCCTGAAAATATCTTAAAAGTTTATTTTGTGACCCAGAAAAAGTAATACGTTTTTCAGCGGCGCTCCTCCGCCATTGCCGCGCTTAAGTACGCACAGGCTCCGACAACCGTGGCCGACAAATGCGATCCTCCTTTTCCCCAGACTACCCTTTCTGGGTCACAAAATAACCTTTAAAGATATTTTCAGGCGAGAATGTAGCTGTGTAATGCTCAAATATCTACTTAATTTATCAAAATATCACATATTTGGAAAAGTGCTTCCATGTTTTCGGAGAGCTCTGTTATCCACCCCCCACACCTATCCCACCCCTAACGGCTGCACCTCCCAAAGAATTTTGTCTGGGCTCTTATCTCACTTATTTATTTCAAACGATCAACAGAAAATTTCACCGACATAGTTTTATGTAAGGTTTTTAAGGCTGTGGTGTTAATTTTTAAGTAACATGAGCCCAGCGGCAGCAGCAACGCTAGGCTAACACTAACTAGCTAGCAAGATTTTAAACCTGGTGCTAAACTAAGAGAAGCCACAAATCAGTTTGAATAAGAGTAAACATTTACTCACCAAGTCAGTGTATCAGGTAAAGATCCACAGCAATGACAACAATAATATCTTGAGCTGACGCTTCTCCAGGTTTGCTCAACATATTCCATAAAAAATGCACCGTGAACATGCGGACTGATCCAAGAGGGAGGAGGACGGTAGTCACGTGGCATTTTCAAAACACCTCTTTCATCCTTCCGCACTGAGAAGCAAAACGTCCAGCTTACTTAGTTTTTCTAAGTTAAGACAACTCAAATTAATTGAGTTTATCAGCGTTTTTGCATAAAAAGTACTGGTAACTTATTTAAATTGGTTTCTAATAACAAATTGATAAAAATTGAGTTCAGACTATTTAATATTTTTAATTAAACACAATATTACATTTTACAGTGTAGTGATATATTATTAAAATGGTGGTCAAACCTGACAAAACTTTTGGCTTCAACCCAGCTAAAACAACATCGAAGCACCGAAGACAAATGTGACATCACTTTTGTCATCAAGAGCATATAATGGTAATGCACAGCATGAATAATCTTTTAGGTAAAGTTTTTCTTTAACTAAAGTTTTAATGTTCACTAAAGGAAATGCAATACATGCCTTGTGGGTACATCCTTGGGATTTTCATGAAAAGTAATATTCAGAAAATATATGAAGGAATAGGGTTTTTTACCTTGAAAAATTACAACACTTGTACTTTTAAACTTTTTTAAAAACTTTTTTTGATTAAGATCAATCCATATGTTATGCCTAGTCACAAACAAATGTAAATGTAGTGAAACAAATGGTAAATTGAAATGAAATGAAAAAATGAAAGCTATTGTTTAAAGTAATATAAAAATCTCAAGGAAGTGGATGATAGCCAGTGTGCACTGTAAAGTTTTTGAATGGGGTAGTTTCAACTTGAAAAATATGGCAATTTAACAGTTTTTCTTTATTTGCTTTGATTCACCATAGTTAACGTAGTTCATAAACTGACAGACAGACAAAGAAAAATAGTGTTAAACTAATATAAAAGCATTAAAGTTAGAACCAGTGTGAAGTTTCATGATAGCCAATGTACATGGTGAAGTTTTTGTAGAGGGTTCAACAACAGTGCACTATAACAACCACAATGGTATATCCTTTGGCAAAAACAATGGCCATGATCACGGCCCTTTTCCATCCTGCACATGGTCAGCTGTGAACACAAGTAGTAGTACCAGTGACAGTTGTTCCTATTATACAACTTTCTGATCTGCTTGGAGCTGGGTGGGCACATAAAATAGTGTCAACTGTTATAACAAGTTGGAGCCCCATATATAGCCTAGAATGACCCAATTTATATAATTCAGACACAAGCAAGTCCTCATATAATCCTGTATGTGGAAAGTGTAAGACTGGTATGTTTCTAACAAAACAGTTCTTAGGGAAAGCCAAGATGTCTATATGTTGGTAGTCATGTTTTCTTACACTAAGAACTTATGTTAGAACGACACCAGCTAAAAGGTTATAGTTTTTTAGCCCTTATTTTCATAATAATAAGATTAATATGTGAATCTTTACAAATTAAAATGCACCAAACGTATTTTAAATGTTATATATTAGACTTTATTTATAGTTAATTTTTACTTCAAATGTATTTCTTTCCAAAGTTAAAGTATTAAACCTATATACAGTCAGGGGTATTTTCAAACTTTCAAAGGACATCCTTTCGGGTTTATATTATTATAACACACAGGAAGCAGTCTTCACCACAACAGATGTTTCTGCATGCAGTTAACAAACTGAAACTTTGGACTGACAGCAAAAAGCTCAGCACTGATAGTTCTTGATAATATATTGGACAAAGCAGGGAGAGACAGTGTTTGTATGTTTTCAGCCTCAAAATACATATTTCAACAATGACATTTCCTTACAGAATAGCACATCTGAACTGAATAATGACTGAGTAAAGAAAAATCATAATTAATACCAATTCAAAACGAGTATGAGTACCACTAAGAGTATGCTTACTATCAGGCATGTAACCAGGTCCTAAGTCTCAGGCATGTTATTTAAGAAAGAAAGCAAAATCATTGCAGATTTTTTTTTAACCTAAAGTGTATTAAAGTGTACTAACTAAAATAATAAATAAAAAGCTAAATAGTGTACCATCAGGCCTTTTTTAATGGTTCTGTTATTTATATGAAGAAAGAGTTAGCTGTTAAATATTTACTTGACTCTCTTGTTTCTATGTATGTGTGTATGGACAACTATATTTTCAACTAGAACTAAACGCCCAGAGTTCCACTCTGCCTCAGGTGGGAAACTTCAGGGAAGCAAAAGAGGGAACAAGAAAGGATGAGAGCAAACTGGAGTTGTAGCTGATGCACATCTGCAGGGCCCAGCTGACTCCAGAGGAAAGAAGAAGGACGCTTATGTTTAGTAAGTGTTTATACTGTGGACAACATGGACATCTCATCAACACCTGTCCAGTATGCCCACAAGACATGGCCTATATTATTTCTCCACCCAGCACTTGACCAGTTGTAGGCTTCCTCTGGCTTTGGACTCAAAATGCCACTGTCAACTCATCTACAAATATTATTATTCACTGGAGTCATTTTTGTTCATAACACTATTTGTAGTCTGCCGCTTCTACCACAACAACCACCATTGCCCACCAACTCACTGTCTCCCGTTTATCTATGCTTCCTTCTGTTAATCATGACCTGGCGGAGATGTTTCGAAGGGATTTATGTAATAAGGTACTTTATTACTTTACATTCAATTAAAAGAAAAAAGAAAGACACAAAAATACAAAACTAGATTGTAGAATTGCACATGGAAGCAAAAAAACAACAAAAACAAAAGAAAAATGCTGCTTTTGTAATTATTGGCTTAATCTTTAAGCATCTGCTCCAAATCTTTTCCAGTCTTTTTTGAGAGAATTGAAGGTTCATAAACCACATTTGTCATTTTGATCTTCAAGCTCAGGTTTTATTTCCTTACCTTTTCCTGCACTGTGGGTCTAAAAGGAGTTGATGATCTCAACATGATCAGGTTAGATTCACTATGCAGTTTGCCAAAGCATAACAGAGTGTGCTTTCTGTCATGTAAAATCCAGCAGGTAACATGCAAGAAATACTCAAATCAATTTAAATTATTTAAAAGAACATACCTCATTCTCAATCAGAGCAACCTGTGAGGCAGATTTATACTCAGACATCACACTTAACTCTTGTTAAGTTCTTAACATTATGAATTTTAAACTGATTATAATGTGAAAGACACTGTGTATGAATTGCATGACTTTGACATGCTGATTAGATCAAGACTTACAGATAATGCACAGTACTGTAGTTTCGGAGTCATAGTTTCAGGAGAGGAGAGGAAACCAATTTTACCAATTTTTTCCAATTTTATACAGTTTGCAAACTGTTTTCCTGCAAAGAGACCCTGAAAAGATTAGCCTGGGAATGTCTGACAGCAATGGCCCCCTTTCAACCACCATATGATTTAATAAAAAGGAAGCTACTTCAGCAACCTCCAACAAAGCATAGTATCTTGAAAAGATATTCAGGAAACATATTCCTGCTAAAGGTGAAAGCAACAAATGTGTTTAATAACTTGAGGGAAAAACCCAACAAATACAACTAGGCTATAAAGACAGAGATACTAGCAGTTGGTTATGTGCGACGGATGACTCCACTCAGCATTACTGGAGCACTTGCTAGCTGCTCTCATTATGACTGTAAATGGAAATTCATGATGCATGGTAAACATGGTAAAAAATTAAGCAGGTGGTTAATGGTGTTCTATAATTTGGTCATTATCTCCACTTGCCTTTCTGAACAAGTTTCTTCAAGCTTCTTCAAGACACATTGTTCTTTATCAGTAACATTAACTCCTACTGACTTTATCATCTGGTTGCTGTAAAAGCAGGAGCTGCCAAAGGGTCTGATAAAGAGGAAGTGTTTACAAACTGTTAGCAAGATACCTAATTTTATATAACCCAGACCACAGGAAATGGATGTCTCAAAGGAAAATGCTAATAAAGAGTATACTGGGAATCATTTTGTCTGTGAAACCTGATTCCTTTGGTTTAAATTAAATAAGTATTTGTATTGGAAACAGACTCTAACAGATCACTGTGACAGCTATGGCTACTTTGACTACTGGGGGAAAGGAACACAAGTCACAGTAACTTCTGGTAAGTGATAGTAAAATGTATTTTGAATTATTAAAATGCTATATTTAACTGATTATTTAATCTTGGTTATATTTTGCATATAATGTTATCTAGTAAAATACCTGTGTAAATGATAGGTAATAGTTTCTCAGTTTACTGTTAAATGACAGGGAAGCTGTCAAAATATTTTTTGCTATGAAGTGCAATTGAAATCTGTCACTGTGACTACTACTTTGACTACTGGGGGAAAGGAACATCCGTGACTGTCACAACAGGTAAAAATATATGTATTTTTTCCTTTTTATGAAAAATTTAACAACACTTTTTAAGTCGTTGTATTTAGGGTTTTAAAGTGACATGTTTTTGTATGATTGGATATGTTGAGTTATTACACTGTGAACGCTGCTTTTGATTACTGGGGAAAAGGAACCACGGTCACTGTCACAACAGGTAAAAAAGGTTTTTGTCTTCATATTATAAATGTGGTTCTTTTAGAGGCATTTTTTGTTTTTTATGTTTGTTTGGTTTTTCGACATTAGTGTGACCATGAGAATCTTCAAGGTGCTTGTTTTTGTATGTTCAGTGTGTTAATGTCTTATACTGTGACAATGCTTTTGACTACTGAGGAAAAGGCACAATGGTCACTGTCACAACAGGTAAGAGGAGCTTTCTGACTTAATTTTAATACTAAAACTATAAAACACTCTTTAATTTGGCATATTTAGAACTTGGAGGTGGCTGTTTTTGTGTGTCGGATATGTTGAAATATTACACTGTGACAACGCTTTTGACTACTGGGGGAAAGGCACAATGGTCACGGTTACATCAGGTAAAAAGATTCATTTCATTCTCTTAATGTTAAGATTTAAATTTAAAGACTGTGTTGTTGTTTTTTCAAAGAAAAATGTTTTTCATACTAATTTCTATATTATTACAAGTCTATAATCTGTACTCTCAGTTTAATCTTTAATGGTAAAACTTAGGTATTATTTTTAAGAATTCGGAATCTCAATTTGCAAAAAACGAGAGTATTTCAGATTTTTTGGTTATCGTAAAATAAGATGGAAAAATGCGAACAGGTTTTTGTACAGAGCGCTAAATAATTCTTTAGATTGTGGCCATTCTTTTGACTACTGGGGAAAAGGCACAATGGTCACTGTCAGTTCAGGTATGAATTTTAACATTATTCTTATAACTCACTTTTTTTTCCTGCTTAATTATATAAAATCTGACAAAGAAATTAGAGAAAGTACCTGGTATTTCTTTCTCTTTAATTCAGTTAGAAAATAATTATATAAGCAGTTATTTAGGTGAGAGTGATTAAAATTATTTCCAAAGTTAAATGATGTCACCAAGTAATGCCATATCACAGAAGTTAGTTTTTGTGAGAGGTGTGAAAAGACTCTGTTAACTGTGATAACTGGGCTTTTGACTACTGGGGGAAAGGTACAATGGTTACAGTCACATCAGGTAAGGTGATCTAATTCTTCCACTTTAATTTTAAGATTTTCATTAAAATCTTGATTTTTTTAAATAAATATTGTGGTTGTGAGAAAATTCAATACCATCATTTGTAGACTGCTGAGGGATAAATGTCTTATAATTTACAGACTTGGTTTAAATGTTGGTGGTGAAAATCAGCTTTTGTTCAGTCTTTTGAATCTCTTTATATTAATTATAAGGAGAATATAGCAGATTGTAGACTGTTATTATATGGAGCGTAAGGTTTTTGTATGCAGTTGTCAGTAAGTTGTTAGACTGTGACTACGCTTTTGACTACTGGGGAAAAGGCACGACAGTCACCGTCACATCAGGTATGAATTGTTATATTTCTTGCTAAAGAGAGAAATTCCTAATCCCCCGTTACAATACAATGTAATCATTTTCATTTGTTTACAACTATAATGATAAATTTGGTCAATTAAGTACTTATATCAGCAATTTTCTGTAGTTTGTTACAAAATTTGTCAAAAAAAACTAATTTCAGACCGATTTTGATTAATAAAAATCCTTAAGTAAGAGGATCAAAAATTTTGTGAGAAGTAAGAAAAGTATCCATTAAGTATCTCAAATGCCTTTAAGACTTATAAAATGGCTCTCCAGTTACAACATCATCAGTTAAGATATGTCTCCATTGAAGTTATAATTTAACTTATGTGTCACTTCAAAATTGAATTGTGTTCATATACATTTGCTATAAAAACGTGTTATAGTCAAAATTGGCTTTAACACACAGTGTATTTTGGGGGATTTGATAGGATTTTATAATCTTCTTCTTAATGACTGTTGAAGTAGACCTTTTGTGTATCATTAGTACTTTAGCCTTTTTATATTAAGAACTAAGTAGATTCAGTACTGTGCTACGGTGCTTTTGACTATTGGGGAAAGGGGACAACAGTCACTGTTTCATCAGGTAAGTAAACCATTTCAATCTCAAACATCAATGCTGAAGTGGTATAAAATGTAATGTGTTCTTAAAAGAGTTTGCCATCAACACTGTGAAAGGAAGTTTACCAACTTTATGTTATTCTTTTATTTATTTCAGTTTTTTGTTATTGTTTTTTGTCCATATTCTGCATGATGATCTATACACTAACAAAATCTGGAACTTATATCAACAGTAATATATATAATAGCACTGACAGAGGCTGATGAACAAATTGGGATTCGGGGCATTTGAAATGATAAACATTTAAAGGCTAAAGTCTATCTTTATCTATCTATGTCTAATTATTATCTATCTTTAACTAATCTTAGGTGAAAATGTGTGCTTTATTATTGTATTTCCATTGTGGTATATTAATTATTATTGTTTCCCCTTTCTTAGCCACTTCAAGTCGACCCACTGTGTTTCCCCTGATGCCATGTGGTTCTCAGAGCGGAGATATGATCACTCTTGCCTGTCTTGCCACTGGCTTTAACCCTCCTGTGGTGACTTTCTCGTGGACAAAAAGTTCCTTCCTTTGGCCCTCTTCCTTGACAGACTTCATCCAGTACCCTGCTGTACAGAAAGGGAATGTTTATACAGGAGTCAGTCAACTCCAAGTGAGGAGACAGGACTGGGATGCAAGACAGACTTTTCAGTGTGCCGTAACGCATGCTGCTGGGAATGGACAAGCTTCTTTTCAAAAACCATGTAAGCTTTGTGAAGTCTTATTCAGTTAATTTATCTCAGTCTATTTGACTTACAACAACTTTAAGTGAAAGCGCTGATAATATATTCCAAAGTTAAACAATTTTAATTAATGTAAAAGTTTAAAAAAACATAGAAGTTATACAAGCCCTAATAACCACTGTACTCACATGTAATACATTATCAAATGCAGTAGTCTTACTCAGTACAAGGCTGTTTTTTTTAGTTGTTTTCTGAACCTTTGTCATAATTACTAGTGAGATAATAGTGGGCTACACGTAGTGATTGCTACCTCTTAAAAGAATAAAAGTTAGTTTTCTTTAATTCTCTATTTTTTGGGCTTTGATATTTTTTAAGAAATGGTACTGGAAACAAACTTAATTGTAAGTTCACTTTGACCTGCTTGTATTGACAAAAGAATCTGAGCATACCAAGGAATAAGTGTTTCAACTTTAAAAAAAACAAAACAAAAAAACAATTATATTCAAATATGCTGCTTATGTCAAATAAATAACATAAAAGCAAATATTTATCCTTATTAAATAGCATGACATATTCTTAAATGTTTCTTTTCTTCTGGGTTTAGGTTAATTGGTGATTCTAAATTGCCCATAGATTTGAATTTGACTGTGAATGATAGTCTGGATCTGTGTCTTAGCCCTGAGATAGATTCATGACCTGTACAGGGTGTGCATTGACTGTGGCCCTAAGACAGCTGGGAAAGGCTCCAGCACCCCGGTGGCCCTGAATTGAATAAGTGGAAGAAAATGGATGGGTGGATTTCTAAATTTATGAATAGTAAATAAAGATCAATACTTGCATTCTGTTGCATAAATAAATTTGTGTACATCTTTGTTTTTCAGTGGTGTTTGAGCAGAATCCAACTCTTAAAGTGATTTCCTCTCCTGATGTGGACAGTACCTATACTGCCTCCTGCTTTGCCAAAGAGTTTGCACCAAAGAAACATGACATCAAATGGCTGAAAAATGGAGCAGACATCACCAGCAAAATAGATCTGATCAGTACAGTTTCTGAATCAACAAAGGCAGATGGAAAGAAAGTGTACAACGCAGCAAGTTTTCTCACAGTAAATTCCAATGATGTGAATGAAGATACTGAATTCACTTGTGTGTTTACGGGAGGCCAAAGTGGATCTTTGAATAAAAGTGACACAGACAACACACAAGGTGAGTAACTGATACTTTTCTTTAAAAAAAAGTAATAACATTTGTCACTATGATTTTGTAATAAGACAAAGTATGGCCATAAAACCAGGTAAACCTTATATTAAGTCATGTAGAAATTATTCTTTATACTTATTCAGTTCTAATGTACTGACATGGAAGTGTTAGTAATGTATTTTAACAGCTACACCAACATTTGAGGGGATTTAAATATAATGCAAAAAAAATATAGAAGCAGTTCGATGATAATTGAGGCATGAAACATTCACAAAGACTTGTTGGTTGTTTATGTGCAGCAGTAGCAATTACTAGTAAAGTATTAATGCACTAAAACTAGTGATTTTTACTTCTGAGAAGGATTAGAGTTAGTTCTTGATAGTTCACTATTTTTTGGTTGTTGTTGTTTTTGGAAGAAATGATGGTAGAGGCTGACTTCATTCCAAGTACATTTTGAGTTGCTCATGTTATAAAATAGTCTGAAAAACATCAAAGAATAAGTTTTTCAACTTAAAAACACATTCAGTTCCTTCTTGCATACACACATTTATGTAAATCTTTGTTTTTCAGTGGCGTTTAAGCAGAATCCAACTCTTAAAGTGATTTCCTCTCCTGATGAGCACGGTACCTATACTGCCTCCTGCTTTGCCAAAGAGTTTGCACCAAAGAAACATGACATCAAATGGCTGAAAAATGGAGCAGACATCACCAGCAAAATAGATCTGATCAGTACAGTTTCTGAATTAACAAAGGCAGATGGAAAGAAAGTGTACAACGCAGCAAGTTTTCTGACAGTAAATTCCAATGATGTGAATGAAGATACTGAATTCACTTGTGTGTTTACGGGAGGCCAAAGTGGATCATTGAATAAAAGTGACAGAGATGACACACAAGGTGAGTAACTGATACTTTTCATTAAAAAAGTAATAACATTTGTCACTATGATTTTGTAATAAGACAAAGTATGGCCATAAAACCAGGTAAGCCGTATATTAAGTCATGTAGAAATTATTCTTTATACTTTAATTCAGTTCTAATGTACTGACATGGAAGTGTTAGTAATGTATTTTAACAGTTACACCAACATTTGTGGGGATTTAACTATAAGGCAAAAAAATGTAGAAGCAGTTCGATGAGCACTAATAGCCAATAAATTGAGGCATGAAACATTCACAAAGACTTGTTGGTTGTTTATGTGCAGCAGTAGCAATTACTAGTAAAGTATTAATGCACTAAAACTAGTGATTTTTACTTCTGAGAAGGATTAGAGTTAATTCACTATTTTTGGTTGTTGTTGTTTTTGGAAAAAATGATGGTAGAGGCTGACTTCATTCCTAGTACATTTTGAGTTGCTCATGTTATAAAATAGTCTGAAAAACATCAAGTTTTTCAGCTTAAAAACACATTCAGTTCCTTCTTGCATACACACATTTATGTACATCTTTGTTTTTCAGTGGCGTTTAAGCAGAATCCATCTCTTAAAGTTATTACCTCTCCTGATGAGCACGGTACCTATTCTGCCTCCTGCTTTGCCAAAGAGTTTGCACCAAAGAAACATGACATCAAATGGCTGAAAAATGGAGCAGAAATCACCAGCAAAATAGATCTGATCAGTACAGTTACTGAATCAACAAAGGCAGATGGAAAGAAAGTGTACAACGCAGCAAGTTTTCTGACAGTAAATTCCAATGATGTGAATGAAGATACTGAATTCACTTGTGTGTTTACGGGAGGCCAAAGTGGATCTCTAAATAAAACTGACAGAGACAACACACAAGGTGAGTAACTGACACTTTTCTTTAAAATATTTTTAACACCATAAACATAAAAGTAACACCATAAAACCGGGTAAGCCTTATGTTAAGTCACATTTAATCAGTTTATCTTATGTTATTTAACTTATAACAAGTTTACATGAAAGCACTGTGAACATATAGCAAACTAAATAATTTGATTGAATTTGCACATGAATGCACAGGCTGATATTGTTATAGTCTGTAAGACTATATATCATTTAATTTCCTTTTCTTAGGTTATCTGAATTCTACATACATCGCATACATGATACATTGCTACAGTAGCCTTCTTTAGTGCAAATTTTCTGCAGCATTTCTTATAAAGTATTACTGGGCCACATTTATTGATTGTTACTTCTAATAATTATAAGAATCACTTATCTAGTTATTCTCCAGTTTTTGTGTTTTGAAAAAAAAAACATAGTAGAGGCTGACTTTGTCGTAAATGTACCCGAAGTTACAAATAATCTCAATACAAAGAGGAATAAGTGTTTGAGCTTACAACCAAAACCTAAATTTATTTATTTTTTAAAAACAAACAAAAAACATAACCAACATTAAAGCTAATATTTAACCTCATTAAATAACATGACATATTGTTAAATATTTCAAAATTCATAATTGTTTATACACTTTGTGGAAACACACACACACATAGTAAGGTGGGATGAGAAACAGAATATATCCAAGCAGTCTTGCTCATGAGTATTAAGCTTTGGTACATTGTCTTTTTTTAATTCTTCACTCATATACTGTAAGTCCTCTGCGCCTGTCTGAAAATCAGTATTGTTGCATGTTGTGTTTCTTTCCATCTGTCTAAATAATCCTCGTCCTTTTTGATCTTTTATCGTCTTCCTCCACTTTCACTGTGCATTGATAATTAACATAATTAACATAAATATGAAATCTGTGTTTGCTTGCCAGTCAATGTATATGCAGAAGTGAGCAATGAAGCTCTGCAGTTCACTTATTTCCATTTGTGACTACAGTAAACTAATTTCCTTTTGGACACTGTGCAAAGTAAAAGTGCTAAGTAAAAATAACTGAGCACCGGAAACTTGTTTATATACAAATTCCATATAGTATGAAGATTGTAGCAAATTATTGATCTCAGCTTCTGCATATATATATAAATATTATTCCCTGCTTCTGCATACACATATTTGTGTATATCTTTGTTTTTCAGAACAATTTAATAAGAATCCGACTCTTAAAGCGTTTTCCTCCTCTTCTGATGAGGATGATACCTATACTGCCTCCTGCTTTGCCAAAGAGTTTGCACCAAAGACACATAACTTAAAATGGCTGAAAAATGGAGCAGACATCACCAGCACAATAGATCTGACCGAAACAGTTTCTGACTCAAAAAATGTGGCTGGAAAGAAAGTGTACAATGCAGCAAGTTTTCTCACAGTAAAGTCCAGTGACCTGAATGATCCTACTACATTTACATGTCTGTTTACTGGAGGAGAAGATGCATCTTTGAATAAAACTGTCACTTACAAAAAGAACCAACAAGGTGAGTAATTGATTTGTTTTCTTTTTTTAAAAAAGATACATTTATTTTTTTAATATGGTTTTGTAATAGTTTTGCTCACTAACTGTTTTTTGCTTCATTACTCAGGTCCTGGTTGTGTTACATCTAATATGAAAGTAGTAATCACTGGCCCCACAACTGAGGACATGCTTGTCCGTAAAAAAGGAATTATAACGTGCCGAGTCACAGTACAAAAAGATGCACCTCAAATAACCTGGGAGGATGAGAATCTAAGGGACATAGCAAGTAACCCAGGCAGTAAAGTCAAAGACAATGTGAATACATACATGTCTAAGCTTGACATCACCTATGACGAATGGACCAGGGGGCTAACACGCTTCTGTGTTGTTCACCACTCAGATTTACCTACACCTTTGAAAGAACCTTATAAAAGGGATTTTGGTAAGAAAAATACTCTGAAACTGTGTTTAGTCCTTATTGACATCTTGATATCAAAGACATTATAAGCCCTGCTTCTCAGTGTGTATGTGTATGTCTGTGTGTGTGTGTGGATTTGATTTCCTGTATTATTTTGGTTAATTTATGTGTGGCACAAAGTCTCATGTTGTTTCATGCTTACAGGAGGAAACCCTCAGCGTCCGTCAGTGTTTATGCTCCCTGCTTTAGAACAAACTAACAAAGCAGAGGTGACCCTGACTTGCTTTGTGAAAGACTTCTTCCCTAAGGACGTTTTTGTGTCTTGGCTTGTGGATGACGAGGAAGCAGACTCAAGTTATGCTTTTAATACCACAGAACCCATTGAAAACAATGGATTCTATTCTGCTTATGGCCAGTTATTTGTCAACCTTCACGAGTGGCAAAACAATGATGCTGTCTATAGCTGTGTAGTATACCACGAATCTGTGGTTAACACAACTAGAGCTATTGTCAGGTCCATTGGGTACAGAACATTTGGCAAAAACCGCATTGACCTCAACATGAACATCAACCAAGACTCCAAGTGCTCGGCCTTGTAGATGTTTCTCATGTCTCTGTCTGCTGTCTGCTGTTTAATGTCTGTTGCTTGTGATATGACATGGTGTTTGTGTGTTTTAATGCAGATTCAAAATAAAAAAAAATAAAAAAACAGTTTGCAACTCTGTTGATGTTTATTACATGCAGTTCATGTCTTCATTTAAATCATTTTGTGAGCTTTATGTTTGTTGTACAGTCACAGTGCTATCCTAATGTTGACAGTAGGATATTTGGGTTATTTACACAATGATAATAATATAAAAAATGTTTTTAACATCTAATTTCTCCTAGAATATACAACATCACTAAATTAAGTATTCAGGGAACAGTCTATGTTTATTTAATATGCAGATAGTTCAGTAACACTGCTTCTGTGACTTGTCTTTGTGTGCCTGTGTTTCATCTACTGGGTCTTGCACGCCTTAAAAACAGATGACTGCTTAATAAAACCCTTTAAATCTCCCAGGCAAGGCATAAATACAGTAAATAAACAATACTGAAGTCTTTCTAAAACAAGTCAGAAGTCAGGATTATAGCTCTCAAAGGACATGAAATTCTATTCATCTTCATGGGGCACTCACTCGACCGCTGTCACCTTATTTCTTTTCTTTTCTGTCATTATAAGTTCCAACTAGGTTGACTGACTATGAATCTGATATAGTATATAAAGTAAAAAAAAAAAAATGTATTTAACCCACAACAGAAATAAATAAAATCTATAAGTTAGTATCTTACAATGTGTGTTTCAAAGTGGGTTGTGAAATGTCCAAATATTTGACAGAATAAATTTTGTTCATCTAGATCTTCTCATCGCTGACTCTCTGGAGCTTCATCACCCTGGACTATCTGGAGACGATAACATAGCAAGCGTAGCCATCGTCTTCATCCTTCTCTTCCTCATCACTCTGCTGTTAATCTTTGGAACAACTGTTATCAAGGTAATCAGAAATTTATGTGCTAGCATTGTGTGCAGATGTAACTCAGCAATGAACACTATGACAAATTACATTTATCAAGCACATAGCTATGATAGAAAAAACTAAAACTCATTTAGCATTCTGCATTTTAACCATGAGTCAGAATAACTCAAACTTTTCAAATTATTGGAAAAACAATTAAAAAATTAAGATTACAGAAAAAAACTGTATCTATGCACATTAGAAGCATTTATGATTATGTCAGTTTAATAAACCAATGTGAGATTTATTTAATACAATAAAAAAAGGAAGAAAAAGGTTCACAATATCCCAGTGAGGGATGAGCTACCTTACAATTCAACTGTTGTTGTGAATTTAATTATCTTTATACAGTTGTTGCTAATATCATATAAACAATATATATCAGCTAAAATTCACTTAGAGTGCTGAAATTGTATAAAAACATAATTTAATAGTTGAATGTTCAAGGGCCAACTGATATCATACTGATATCGCCCTACTCAAAGATCTAGCTGTATGGACAAAGACAAGGGTTTTAAGTCAGAAGTCAGAAGCAGCAAGTGTCATTTCTATTACACTGCATGTTGGAAGACCATAAAGACAAAATCGTTTCACATCAAAATGAAACTCTTTTAAAATCAGTGTGGCATGTGTGGTTGATTACAACATTTAAGATATGGTGACAAAAGTGATTATCAAACTCGTTAAATTGTGTGATATTATGTGGAATAATCCATGCCAATGTCAAAACATATATAATATGCTCATATCTTTGATTTAAACCAATTTTATATGTTTCAGTTAAAAGATAATTACACTACATAATGTTACCATTTGAGTTCATTTTTCTTTATGTCCCAGTGTGGCATGTATATCCCGGTGGTTTATGTCCAGATGACAAGTGTCTGAATGCCTTAATCAATAAAATGCATATTATTGAAAGTAAATTGATTTAGAAATTATCTTAATACTGTGTAACAATCTATTATAAGCAGCTTTGTCCTGCAACTGTTAGTTTGACCTCCTAAGTGTATTTCAGCTGATATTAAAGTAGTGTTCCTTATAAGTTTATTCAGCAACTATATTTACCCAACTTCAAAATAAACGTATAGCATTATAAGTTTCCTGTGTATTGATACATTTTTTGATATATGTGTAGCAATTTAACTTCATACAAAAGCACAATTTATAATGAAGTAGTGGTGAGCAGTATGAAATAAATCCTTTTGCTGCAAATTCACTAATTTTTAAAATTTTTTAACAGGTCAAATAAAACAAATGGACTGTGAAAGGACCGTTGTGTGTGGGAAAAACAATATTTCTTAAACAATTTTTTTTCATATAATCTCATACTATCATGTAAGTAATCGCAACTGCCTTTTTTAAAAACCGCAAAAGCTTTATCTGTTTTTTTTAAATAAATGTTTTAATGAAGATAAAATTGTTTTTCTCTTGCATTATTTTGAAGTTGTTTATATTATCTGAAGGTTGATCTGTAAAAGTTTAATGTATTTTAAGGATTATTTATATGTAAATAATATTTTGTCCTTTTTTAAACTCTCTAATATACAGTTCTGTTCATCACATCCACAGCATCTGGAATCAGCAGCCCATTCTATACCGAATATGCAAAGTAGTAGATTTTACAGTTGGTTACATTTTACTCTATTATTAGAGGATCTGAGAACTAAAACCTTTGGCAAAGTCATGAGACGTGAAATAAAATGCATGTGGTACACATGCAAACTGACATGAGAAATTTAAATGTGTACTTGGTTTCGCTTACTGGCATAACCGCACCTCACACCTGGTGTCTGTGATGCTCCGTTACTCTTTGCATTCTCTCACTTCTGTATTTTGGTACTTTTTTGAGACCTGGGTGTTACTCAATGCTTCCGCTTGCTGCTTGCCCTGATCACTCTGCCCTATCATGCATAACAACTGTGCAACAGACTTCCTGCCCTATCTTCACCTGACACAGCAACACCAAACAATGTCAAATTATAATTCTGCCATCTAGCCTAAAGACAAACACACTACACTTAAAACTGAAATGAAACAGTTCCTCATTTACCAAAAAGTGAAGGTATGTATAACTGAGATGACATTAAGTTTTTTTCTTGTTGTGTTAACACAAAATATTTATAAATATGCATGTAAAGTCAAACTAATCTTTGATCTTTCTCAGTGCAACAGATTGTCTCGCCAAACATCACATTGTACCCAGTCTGGGATGGGGAATTTGGAAACTCAGCAGTAAGGCTCATCTGCACATTGAGTGACTTCTTTCCAGACAAACTTACTTTGAAGTGGGTACAGGATCAACAACCACTGAATCAAAACAACAAGGCAAGCACAAGGAAGCTACACAGTCCAGAGCAAGGGAAGAAAACCTTCAGCCTGAGCAGCGAACTCAGGCCAGATAAGACAATGTGGGCAGAAGGCTCAACTTTTACCTGCATGGCTGATCACAATGGCGTTGAATATAACAGAACAATAAACATTTGTCACAGTAAGTATGTAGTTACTGACTAAAATCACATATTAAACATGGACATTGCCAGGTATATCTAAAAGACATTAAGAGCAGCCCAAACTTTTGCATCCCACTGTATATTTATGTGACGATTTACAACTTCAAGACAATATCAGACTAATGATTTTTTTTCTTTTCTATTAACAGCTCTTTCAAGCTCCCCTCCCTTCATTCATGTGGAGATTCCCAGCTTCAAGACAGTAATGACCTCAGATACTAACGTTCAAGCAACGTGTTTGGTCTACACTGACTTTAATGCAACACTCACCTGGCTGATTGATGGGAAAGCCATAAAGGAAAGAGTAGACATAGAGAAAAACACAACTCATATAAACAGTAATCTTAGAGTTCCCTCGACTCAATGGAAGAAAGTGAAGCATGTAACATGCAAAGCAGAGCATAAGTGCTTCACATCTGCTGTGAAGACCATAAATATTACAGGTAAGATGATACTACAACAGGAAAATCAGACATCTTATGACCAAAGAGCAACTGAAATAATTGTTTTGCTTTATTTCATGATATTATCATCCAGGTTCTCCAGTTAATACTCCACTGGTAGAGATCAGGCGATCCCTTCCAGATCTCCTGAATGGAGAAAGTGCAGTGTTCGAGTGTGTCATCAAACAACTGTCCTCACGTGACCTCTACGTCACCTTACAAATCAATAATGAAGAAATAACTGAAAGAAAATATTATAATTTTGCTGAAGGCCCGGGCCTCCTTTCAATCAGTAGTCAATTCACTGTCCCTCAGATGTACAGGAAGAAAGATACAACATTTACCTGCAAAGTGAACCAAGGCTTTTCTGAAATTTTTCAGTCAAGGTCCATCAGCAATATTTTTGGTGAGGAGAGCTACTCTTGTTTCCCTTAGTGCAAACTGATTTCTCTTTGTTGTTTATAGTTTAATGGTTTCTATTACATAGACTAATTGATGCATTTATTTGTGTCTCTTTAGTGGACCCATCCATGGAGCTTCTTCTGGTCCCCAGTAAAGGTTCAGGATCACAGACTCTTTCATGTTCTGGATGGGGATTCAACCCTAACATTACATGGTTGTCTGAGTCTCAGCAAAGATCTCCATCAACCAGTGATATCAGCATGGGTGTAGATGGATGTGCCCGAGTGACCAGTCAACTTGTAATTAATGATTCTGAGTGGAAAACAGGGAAGATCTTCACTTGTGAAGTGTCTGACAGGTCTCTGAACAAAATGGTCAAGAAGGAAATCAGCCTCTGCTCGGGTAAAGCTATCACACAAGGAGTCAACTAAATCTATAAAATATCTGCTTTCTAGCAGTACTGGAGATGGTATATTTTATATGGACTGATTCACTTCAGATTTGGTCTTGTTATACAACTCTTTTCTTTTTTTTCTACTTTTCTATTAACAGCTCTTTCAAGCTCCCCTCCCTTCGTTCATGTGGAGATTCCCAGCTTCAAGACAGTAATGACGTCAAATGAGGTGCAAGTAACATGTTTGGTCCACACTGACTTTAATGCAACAATCACCTGGCTGATTGATGGGAAAGCCACGAAGGAAAGAGTAGACATAGAGAAAAACACAACTCATATAAACAGTAATCTTAGAGTTCCCTCGACTCAATGGAAGAAAGCGAAGCATGTAACATGCAAAGCAGAGCATAAGTGCTTCACATCTGCTGTGAAGACCATAAATATTGCAGGTAAGATGATACTACAACAGGAAAATCAGACATCTTATGACCAAAGAGCAACTGAAATAATTGTTTTGCTTTATTTCATGATATTATCATCCAGGTTCTCCAGTTAATACTCCACTGGTAGAGATCAGGCGATCCCTTCCAGATCTCCTGAATGGAGAAAGTGCAGTGTTCGAGTGTGTCATCAAACAACTGTCCTCACGTGACCTCTACGTCACCTTACAAGTCAATAATGAAGAAATAACTGAAAAAAAATATTATAATTTTGCTGAAGGCCCGGGCCTCCTTTCAATCAGTAGTCAATTCACTGTCCCTCAGATGTACAGGAAGAAAGACACAACATTTACCTGCAAAGTGAACCAAGGCTTTTCTGAAACTTTTCAGTCAAGGTCCATCAGCAATATTTTTGGTGAGGAGAGCTACTCTTGTTTCCCTTAGTTGAAGCTGATTTCTCTTTGTTGTTTTATAGTTTAATGGTTTCTATTAAATAGACTAATTGATGCATTTATTCATGTCTCTTTAGTGGACCCATCCATCGAGCTTCTTCTGGTCCCCAGTAAAGGTTCAGGACCACAGACTCTTTCATGCTCTGGATCAGGCTTCAACCCTCAAATTACATGGTTGTCTGAGTCTGAGCAAATATCTCCATCAACCAGTAATATCAGCATGGGTGTAGATGGACATGCTAGAGTGACCAGTCAACTTATAATTAATGGTTCTAAATGGAAAACAGGGAAGATCTTCACTTGTGAAGTGTCTGACAGGTCTCTGAACAAAAGTGTCACAAAAAATATCAGTAAATGTTCAGGTAAAGTAAAAATGTTATTATTGTGATACTCATTAAGAGTATAATAAGACTATTTTTACATGAAAATATGCGACATTTTATAACTGCTTCATGACTGTTGCCTATTCTTGTACTTTATTTATGTATCAATTTTTTATTTGAATTAATTTAATTTTATTTTTTATAGTAACTCCATCATCATCACACCCAGTTGGGGTTTATGTCCAGGGACCACCAGCACAGCTAATTGAGAACAAAGGACAATTGACTATTACCTGTCTTCTGGTCGGCCCTAATCTTAATGATTTCTCCATCACCTGGAGAGTAGGTGGCAACAAAATTCCTGACCATGATGTCCTAACTAATCCCCCAGTGAGTCACAGCAATGGGACAGAGACTCAACAGAGCTTCCTTAATGTGTCAGCAGAGGATTGGGATGCACATAAAAACATTTCTTGTGAAGGAAAACATCCATGCTCCAATCAGGGGAATGAAGACCATATAAGCAAAAGCAGAGGTAATGTTAGAAATGTAACAAATCTTTCTAAACTTCATGTTCCTCTGGTTGTGACTGTATTTTTATGGTTCTCTTCCTTTTGTGTTTTTCAAGACCCCCTTGTGCCAACAGTGAAGATAATGCAACCAACTGCCTCTGAACTTTCTAAGTCTGACATCCTAACACTTGTTTGCCTAGTGTCTGGATTTTTCCCTGCTAACATCATAGTGTACTGGGAAGAAGATGGCCAGACTCTCCCATCCTCGCATTATGTTAACAGTCCTCCATGGAAATACTCAGGGAGCAGCTCTTACTCTGTGAGCAGCAGACTAAACATATCCAAAACTGAAGACAAAAGGTCTATGTATTCTTGTGTTGTCAAACATGAGTCATCTGAAGTGCCCGCTGAAGCTACTATAACTGATGTGTTTGGTGAGCTGCCATTTAGCATTTAATATTTACCTATCATTTCCATTATATTCATTTTAACAAACTGATTAAAATTGATTGACTGATTGCTAAAAATGTTGTGGATGTCTTTCCAGCCTCAGTGATCTACAGCCAGCCATCAGCCTACTTGTTTCAGGGCTCTAATGAACTTGTGTGCCTGGTCTTTGGCTTCAGCCCTGTTTCCATTAACATCACTTGGTTTCAAAATGGAGGCACAGAACAGCTGAACTACAACACTAGTGCGCCCCACAGAGGCCCAGATGGAAAGTTCAGTGTCCAGAGCCACCTTTACCTGTCCCAAGAAATATTCTTACCTGGGGTGGTCTTCACCTGCAGGGTGATCCATGCCAACACCACCCTGTCCCTGAATATATCGAAACCAGGTACTAGATCATTCACTGATTGATTTTTTTTCTTGCACATATAAGGTCCTATTAAGTAATGTAAAGCACATGTAAAGTCCATTATTATTCCAATCTCTTTTCAGCTTCTTTGTTAGTATAATAATGTCAAGTAAGTGATAAATAACCAAATGTATACATTATTCACAGATACGCTGAAATATTGTAATATATTTGACAACATTGTGCATGCTGATGTGAATGAAGACACAGCTGAGGAAAGCTGCAATGTGGTTTTCACCCTCATTGGTTTTTTCATCATCGCCACCATATATGGTATCATAGTTACATTGATTAAGGTAAGCACTTGTTATCTGATTGTTTAAAAGTAAGATTCCAGTCTAGCTTTTCATTTGAACCATGAAGATTATTATAATTATTGTCATTATTATCTGTACAAGGGAGACAGGGAGCATAAAAATATGTACATGCACTATCACTATCACATGCACTGTCATTACAATATGATGGTGTGATGATTTATATTGTGACACACCATTCTAATCTGACATTCCAGTCTGTATTATGTCTATGTAGGCTTTCAGTCATCCATGTCATCATGATAGTCTAAGGAGATTGGAAAGAAAGCAACTTGACTTTTTTTAAGTTATATGAAGAGGTTTCGCCTCTCATCCAAGACGTTTTTTCAGTTCTAAAACCAAACGATGGAGAGTCCCCAGTATTTAAACCTTGGCACAGGTTGTCCTTTACCAGCATTGCAAGAGTTAGCTTTAAATCTCCAACTAAAGGATAAAGATCACTCTTGGCAGTGTTGAGATCACACCAAGTGCCTAAACCCCCGCTCACATCTTCCCTCAGGTGACCTCAATAGGTCATATGACTGGGTGAGGTCTCACATTGGTTTATCAAAAAGCTATGGTGATAATTACTTTTTTCATACCTTGGATCAAATGATGAGGCACATGGCTAATATCGGTCATTGACCCCCTTAAGAGACGACACTCACTAGTGTTTAAATACCTGGAACTCCCCACCATTTAGTTTAAGAACTCAAGAAGTCATTTGAAGGAGAGGTGAAACATCTTCACAAAACCTAAAGGAGTCCAGTTACTTTCTTTCCCAGCTTCTAAGTCTGTATTATGATATACCATTTGGTGCTTAGTTGAACTTTCAAATATAACAAATATATACAATTTTGGTTATTGAGTGTATATGTCACATAGATGTTGGCACTTAAAGTCCCCCCCCCCCTCATCTAGGAGCACATAGTATAATATTAATAATAATAATAATAATAATAATAATAAAATGTTGTTGTTTCTATTACACTTTTATTTATTTCAAGAGAAAACAATACAAAGTTGTCACTAAAGGATTACATTTTCTCTCTCATTTTTTCTTTCAGACTAAATCATGATGTTCACAGGACGGTTCCTGTGTTATGACTGAAATATGGAAATTCTGGGGGTTTTAACAGCACCTGTCCTGACTAGTTTGAACATGTAATGCTTTGTTTTTCCATTGTTATTGATGGCATTGTTTATGCTTTACAATTTTTGCCATTTGTGTTTTAGTTTTGTGCTAGATGTGACATGTATGTAAGACAAGTGAGAAAATGCATTAAAAATCAATAAAGAAAACAAATAACTAACTACCTTCAGTTTTTTTTTTAATTAAGAAAAATGCTAACTTGCCTCACAGAATACAAGTAATGACACATACTAATATAAAACTGTTTATCTTTTGGAAAATTGTGTTGTGCACCATCATGTTGTATTACTTTGATTTTCCACAAGAGTGAGACAAAGCTCCATGTGTAGTAGCAGCAATGTGGGTGCCACCTCTATGTGTAAACCTATGCTGATCATAATTTAAAGATGCTGACAGATGCGATGGGAACGCAGTGGTGTAATGAAGAGGTGCATTCATTTGAAAGCACAAAGAATGTTTTTGTAACTCTTCCTCTTTCCAGACATACACAGAGTCAGTGTAAATCTGTGAACTCTGTCTTTAAATGAAAGCCTAGATTGTGTTTCCATGTGCATTTGTGTACCTTGTGGGTTTGGAGTAATTCGCATTGGTTTGGTTGGTAATTTTTATTTCAACATATGAACAATATACAGGTAAATTTAGAAAAGAAAATAAGAGAGAGAGAAAAAAAAATATATATATATATGCTATACAAAATACATACAAAAAAACCCCCCAAAAAACATTCTGATTAATTTACATGTTGAAAGGGAGTGGGAAGAAGTAAACACTTATTTAATCCCACCCCGTTGCCATAAATTATCAGTTAATATTTAGTCAGCTTCCTTACTGATATAATTTGTAATAGAAATAGTGAACAGATTTCTGATCTACTTTATGCTATAATGTTACATCATGAATTTTTTTTTTATTGTTTTTTTTTTTTTTTTAAATAGAGACATTTGCTTAATTTCAATATTTTCCTTTTCTTTATAGTTCGAGAAGATCATATTTTTATAACTTTTATAACTTTAACTTTATAATTGCTTTAATTCCATATTCAGACTGTTCCATAGTTTCACTCCATGAACAGAAACACAAAAGCTTTTTCTTGTAGTACGTACCTTCCCTGTTTTGAAGTTACAAAAACCTCTTAAATTATAGCTTCCTTCTTTCAAAAAAAACATACTCTGAATATTACCTGGCAGTTCTATATTTTTTGCTTTGAATAGAATTTGTGCTGTTTGGAATTTCACTAGATCATCCATTTTCAATATTTCAGACTGCAAAAATAGTGAGTTTGTATGTTCCCTATAACCTGCATTGTGGATGATTCGAATTGCTTTTTTTTTTTGAAGAGTAAAAAGTGAATGTAATGTGGTTTTATAGTTATTGCCCCAGACCTCTGCACAATAACTTAAGTATGGTGAAACCAGTGAACAGTATAGAATATGAAGTGATGTTCTGTCGAATACCTGCTTTGCCTTGTTTAGTATTGCAATGCTACGTGATACTTTGGAATGAATATATCTTACGTGAGCTCTCCAGTTAAGTTTTTCATCTATTATTACCCCCAGAAATTTATTTTCACTGACTCTTTCAATATCAACACCATTTATTTGAATCTTTGCATTTGTATTTAAACTACTATTTCCAAATAACATTAGTTTAGATTTATTCGAATTTGGGAGGGATGACACAAAACAAATGAAGGCTTACTATTGGCTACCTCTGAAATGATCTGGCAGTGTGTTGCCCCAATTGGCTGAAGACCCTGTGGCAGCCAGCCCAAATCTGTGACACTGTTGCTGATTAACAACATGCTGCTGCCAGTCTAAGTGGCAAGGGCCCGGCAGCAAGGAAGCAGGACACCATGCCCAGCAGAATGCCTGACAGTGTCTCCATGTCTGACACCCCCACCAAACACCCTCCCCCCAGGTGCTTACCTGAACCCTTCCCTGTTTCCTTACATACCATTGATGAATTTAAACCAAACATCCTACATGAGCTAATAATCCACCAGTAGAATGTATACATGTATATATTAAATTGGATTGTAGGATGGATTCTCAAAGCGCCAATTTGCAGACAATGTGAGGGAAATCTTCCCCCAATATTACCCAAACCACTTCCCCTTATCCTGAAGTCTTTGTGTCTCAGTATTTTATCTGCCCTTGTTATTGATGCTACAGCTTTGGCTTTATTCAAGAAGTCCCACAGAGTGTTTTCTCATATGAAAACAAATGATGAACTACAGTAAATAAAGTAATTTCATACCTCAAAACATCACAGTGACAAAAATATGAATCCAGAGGCCAAAACACAATCCAACCATGAAAACTGCATCATGCCAGGGACCTTTCTCCCATTAAAACATGACTGGATCATTTACTGGAGGAAGCAGATTGTTAGGAAATGAGGGTCTAACAACAGTGTACCACTGCACTCTAGTGGATGTAGTAATTATGACATGGGAAAAAATAAAGCATCGAAAGGAGACAGTTGAGGTGGTTCGGGCATCTGACAAGGATGCCTCCTGGGCGCCTCCTGGGTGAGGTGTTCCGGGCATGTCCCACCGGGAGGAGGCCCCGGGGCAGACCCAGGACACGCTGGAGAGATTATATCTCTCGGCTGGCCTGGGAACGCCTTGGTGTCCCCCCCGATAAGCTGGAGGAGGTGGCTGGGGAGAGGGAGGTCTGGGCTTCTCTGCTTAGGCTGCTGCCCCCGCGACCCGGCTTCGGATAAAGTGGATGAAGATGGATGGATGGATGGATAGATGGAAAAAATAAAGCTTACTGCAAAATAAGATGTCACAATGAGTCCCATTGTCTGCACAGAGAAGTGGTTAATGTGGATGATTGGGATTTAGAAACACAATAAATAAGTAAGTGAAATAAAATCATATCACATATCATTTTCCACTTCAAACTAATATTCAACATGGCTTTGCCTCATAATCAAGTCTGCTTCTGATTTTTGCATTTCAGTTTTTTAAGGTCATGTAGGAACAAATTACTAATTGCTGAGAGTTTCCAGGTATACTGATGCTCTGTTTAATCTGTTTAAGTCACAGTTATTTTCAAATCGTAGTAACGTGTGTGAAGGTCGCAGTGTCCAAAAGGGAGAAATTACCTTTTTAGTCTAAATAAAGAATTTAAAAAATGTCCTCCTAAAAGCTATCACTATCCAACACTGGTCATAGAAAACAGAAACAACAACAGGTTTATTGTGACCACTGCAGTCACACTGACAAAGAGTCAAAGTTCCAGGTCACGTTTTTTTTTTTTTTCTTTAACTTTAGTTGCAAGGATTACATGAATTTCTTGAATGAGTGTTCATCAAAATATGAAGAACAAAAACAGATTTTTAGTTTTAGTCTCCTTTTCTATTTGATAGTTATTTGTTCTATTATGAGTTAGTTAACATAAACTAATGTAAGTCTATAACCAGCAACCAACCAACACGGTGATGTAATTTTCTGCACTGACACGAGATGGCACTAAATATGTTCTAAAAACTTTAAACACTTCTCTCTTAACTCGAGCTTCACAGACAGTGTTAAATCTATGTCCGTTTTTTGACAGCAGGGCTCCCTGGTGTGAATCAGCCTTTATAGTTGTAATGTTTCATGTTTTCTTTAATGACTTCTGAAGTTTAGACTATTTCTCTCGTATTAATCATTCTGAGTTAACTTCAATCATTTCTACCTCGAAACCATGATTATGCCATTTAGACTCCATTCCTACAAGACTGCTCAAATAAATTGCACCATCAATAGTGTTTAAATTCTAAATGAGGTTAATCTGTCTGTATTAAAAGAGTAGATACCACAGGCTTTTAAAGTGGTGGTAACTAAACCATTACTTAAAAAGCCCTTACTTGATTCAACTGTCTTATCTAATTACAGGCCAATCTCCACCCTTCCTTTTATGTAAAAAAAAAAAAGAAAACTAATCTTCTGCAGATGAGGATTTATTTGAAAAGTTTCAGTCAGGATTCAGAATTCATCATAATACAGAAACAGCAAGTTATGAATGATCTTGTTATGTGCTCTGACTGTGGACTCATCTCTGTGCTTGTCCTGCTAGACTTTAGTGCAGCAGTCCATAACACTGACCACAATATTTTACTCCAGAAATTACAACACAATGTAGGTATTAAAGGCACTCTGCTGCTGTGATTTGAATCATACCTATCTGATAGATTCCAATTTAAGCATGATAATGAGGAGTCTTTCTCAGACACAAAAGTTTTTCATGGATTTCCTCCGAGTCTGTGCCATGATTCAGTAAATTTTCACATCATACACACATTATTATGCTTTCCTAAACTAAGTTAATATTATTAGAAAATAGTGCAAACATTTTTATTGTTATGCAGATGATACCCAGCTCTATTCATCTATGAAGTAAGATGACACAGGTGAACTAGTTAAACTACAAAAATCTCTTGAAGACATAAAGGCCTGCTGACATAAAAATCTTAGAAACATCATGTCTAATCAGATGCTTACCTTAGATGGCATTAACTTTGAAAGGAAAGGGGACAGCAGTCGCTGTTTCATCAGGTAAGAATACAAATTCATTTCAGAGATCACTACTAAAGTTGGATGAAATGTATTGTGTTTTTGTAAGAATTTGCCATCAACTCTGTGAAAGGACATTCAACAACTTTACACTATTGTTTACATGCAATGACTTTTGTTCATGTTCTGCATTTAAAATAATGTTCTGATGTATGTGTCGACTAACAGAAGAGTAAACTTATAATACTATTAGAGGAGGCTGATGGGCAAACTGCCTCTAAAAAAATGTTGCAGGGAAGGATTGGACACTTGAAATGTCTTTTCTATTGTTTTCTCTTTAATCAGTTCTAAGTGAAAATGTCTGATGTATTGTATTTCTATTATGGTATCTTAATGACTGTTGCCTTGTATACATAATAAACTAATACTCCTGTGAGCTATAGGGTATATGCTGTACACCCTACCTACTGGATTTTCTAATGAGCTAACTTCTAATGTACTGACATAAAGTGTTAGTCATATATTTCAACAGCTTCAACTTTTGAAGGAATTTAAAAATAATGAAAAAAGAAAACAAAGATACAGTTTGACGAGAACTAATAGCCAATAAATTGAGGTACAACACATAATACATTAGGTTTTTTCAAATAATTTTTTTCTCCCCATCAGATTTTTTCACAACCACAGATCTGAAAAACAGTATGTTACAATTATACACACACATACGTACACATACATATGTCTTCATATATACATAATTTTATCTCAATATCTTGACTTTAAACTTATACATAATCTCCCTGTTTCCTGATGGGACAGAGCCAGTGGTGACAATCCACATCCTCTCACAGCTGCACACTGACCAATTTTAGCCTGAAGATGAAATCACTCTGGTGTGTCTGGTCACCATTACTGTCAATAAGATGTATATATGCTATTCTTTTTACTTATTTCAGTTTTTTGTGATTGACTTTTGTCCATATTATGCATTTAAAATAATTTACAAAATGATGTGGTGTAGACTACTAAAGAAGTGACACTTATTAGTATATAATAATATATATATTACTATATAATATTAATATATAACACTAATGGAGAGTGATCAACAAAATGGGACATAAATAGGCGGAATTTAAAATGCTAAACATTTCAAATGTAATGTCTTTCAAGATGGGCTTTATTACGCAACATAATCAGCTCAAGTGTTTTCTCTTTAATCAGTTCTAAGTGAAAATGTGTGGTATATTATAGTATTTCTATTCTGGTATCTTAATTACTGTTGTCTCCCCTTTCTTAGCCACTTCAACTGCACCCACTGTGTTTCTTCTGGCACCATGTGGTTCTGAAAGTGGAGTTATAGTCACTCTTGGCTGCCTTGCCACCGGCTTTAACCCTCCTGCAGTGACTTTCTCGTGGAACAAAGGCGGCGCTGCCTTGACAGACTTCATCCAGTACCCTGCAGTACAGAAAGGCGATGCTTATACTGGAGTCAGTCAAGTCCGAGTGAGGAAACAGGACTGGGATACACAACAGAATTTCCAATGTGTTGTGAATCACGCTGCTGGGACTGCACAGGTTCCTATCACAGAACCACGTAAGCCTTATGCTAATTCACATTTAATCAGTTTATCTTATGCTGTTTGACGTATAACAAGTTTACATGATAGCACTGTAAACATCTAGCAAATTACACAATTTGAATGAATTTGCACATAAATGCACAGGTTGATATTGTTATAGTCTGTAAGATTTATGCTAAGTCATTTAATTTCCTTTTCTTAGGTTATTTGAATTCTACATACATCACATTCATAGTACATTGCTACAGTAAACCTATTCAGTGCGCTTTTTCTGAAGTAATATTTCTTATAAATTATTACTGGGCCACATCTAGTGATTGCTACTTCTAATAAGCATAAGAGTCAGTTATCGAGTTAATCTCCAGTTTTTGTTTTTTGAAGAAATTATAGTAGAGGCTGACTTTATCGTAAATGCACCCCAATCTGCTTATGTTGATAAATAATCTCAACACAGATAGGAATAACTGTTTGAACTTACAACCAAAACCCAAACTTATTCAAATTTAAAAAAAAAACATAAGCAAGATAATATCAAATATTTCACCTCATTAAATAACATGAAATATTGTTAAATATTTCAAAATTCATAATTTCTTCATAGACTTTGTGGAAACACACACACAAACACACACATAGTAAGGTGGAATGAGAACTAGAATATATCCAAGCAGTCTTGCTCATGATTATTAAGCTTTGGTACATTGTCTTTTTTTTTATTCTTCATTCATACGCTGTATTGGGTGTCATATTTGACAGTTCAATGTCGCTTGAGAAACATTCCAAACAACTGGTTCAGAACTGTTTTTATCATCTAAGGTACATTTCTAAACTCAGACTAATGGTGTCAAAGGCAGAACTTGAGATGATTATTCATGCTTTTATTTTTTTCTCATCTGGATTATTGTAATGGTCTTTTTACTTGTTTCAGCAAATCAGCTTTGGAGCGCCTTCAGACTGTACAGAATGCTGCAGCAAGACTTTTAACTGGTACTAACAAGAGGTCACATAGTATTAAATAGTACATTTTAGGTTTCATTTAAAAATTTTAGTTTTAACTTTTAGAGCTCTACATGGTGAAGCTCCACAGTATATCTCTGACCTGTTGAAACCTCCTTCTTCCCGAGCACTTAGGTCGTCAGGTCAGAGGTTACTGTTGGTCCCATGTACTAGGTTCAAAACACGTGGCGATCGGGCTTTTCAGGCACTGGCACCAAGGCTCTACTGTTGTGTTTAATGCTGTGTAGACTCCATTGACTCTTTTAAGAAGTAGCTAAAAACATTTTTTATACAAACAAGCTTTTAATTAATTTTTTTGTCATTGTTTTATATTTTTATTTTATTTATATTTCTGATTTTATTGTGAAGCACTTTGTGATTTTTATCTATGAAAAGTGTTATATAAATAAATGTTAATTACTTACTTATGTCCTCTGCGCCTGTCTGAAAAACAGTATTGTGCTTCTTTCCATCTGTCTACATAATCCTTGTCCTTACTGATCTCTGCCTGTCTCCCTCCACTTTCACTGAGCATTAATAAATTTAATTAACTCTAATATTAAATCTGTGTTTGCTTGCCAGTCAATTTATATGCAGAATAGAATAGAATAGAATAGCCAAGTTAACTGGAGGGACTCAAACGCAGGACTCCTTGGCTCAAAGGAAGGGTTTATTCACAAACACCGGGTGAAATGTACAACAGTGACAAAGTGCTATATACAAGGGTGTGGGGGTCAGGGCTCCAGGGATTCCACAGGGAAAAGCAGGGGAACACCCTCACTCCTCTTCTGTCTCTCTTGGTGTCTCACCAGTCTCTCACTCCTCTCTCACACCAGAATCTCTGTAAGGAACAAGGGCAGGTCCAGAGTGTCCGTACACAGGAAAACAATGTGTTAACACAAGAAGCAAAACCAAGGGAACTAGATTGCAGTGTCCTAGCCAGGATTTCACTGACACAGGTTAAGCAACAATCCAGCGAAGAGAAGTCTCGATTCTTCCAATAAGTAAAGGCCAGTTAATGAGACGCAGGTGTTACTCAGCTGTCAGGCTGAAGGACATCATGTCTGACACTGTGGTCAGCAGCACAGGAGCACCACAGGGAACTGTGCTGTCCCCTCTTCTCTTCACCCTGTACACCCCTGACGTCTGCTACAACTCTGAATTATGCCATATTCAGAAGTTTGCAGACGACACAGCCATCATGGGGTGTATCTGGGATGATCAGGAAGAGGAGTACAGAAGTCTGGTGAGGAACTTCGTCACATGGAGTCACACAAACCACCTACAACTCAACACCTCAAAGACCAAGGAACTGGTTGTGGACTTCGGGAGGTCCAGAGCAGGTCCACTGCCGGTTCAGATAGAGGGAGAGGAGGTGGAGGTGGTCAACAAGTACAAGTACCTCAGGCTGTGGGTGGACAACAAACTGGACTGGTCATGGAACACAGAGCACCTGTATAAAAATGCCCAAAGCCGACTGTACTTCCTCAGGAGGTTGAGGTCTTTTAACATCTGCAGGAAGCTCCTGAGGATGTTTTATCAGTCGGTGGTTGCTGGAGTACTTTTCTATGCTGTGGTGTGCTGGGGGAGCAACACAGCAAATAAGGACTCATCCAGGCTGGAAAAACTGATCAGGAAGGCTAGCTCTGTGGCTGGCATGAAGCTGAAACACTCTGGTGACAGTGGCAGAGAAAAGGACACTAAAAAAATTGCTGGACATTATGGACAATGCTGGGCATCCTCTGCACACGGCCATAAACAACCAGAGGAGTCTGTTCAGTGACAGGTTGCTTCTCCCAAAGACAAGAACCAACAGTCTTAAAAACTCCTTTGTCCCACATGCCATCAAACTGTTTAACTCCTCTCTGGAGGGGAGAGGGAGGGGAAACAGGAGGACAAAGGAGGGGGGAACAACTAAGCTGTAGTGCCTTTTCACTGTGCAATACTTTTTGCTAATATTCAACGGTGCAATAGACTTCAATAATTGAAATGTGCAATTCCCTTGTATTCTTATTCCTATTTATTTTATTTATCCCTTTGGTATACTCTTTATTTATATATGTCTCTGTATTTATATATGTGTATATATAGTATTCTGCTCACATTCTGTAACTTCTGTCAGTGCTGTGCTATTTGGAAACCGAATTTCCCAGAGGAACCCATCCGAGGGATTAATAAAGTTTTAGCTAATCTAATCTAGTCTAATCTACTCATCTCCCAGGCATGTAGGCCAAAGGTGGGAGCCCACAATGAACTCCTCCCAGGCGACAGAGGGAGAGAGAGGGAGAGGGGAAGAGAGGAAAGAGAAAACACAAAGCAGAATATTTCTCAGGCAGATCTGCTGGACCGTGACAAGAATAAACCTTTATTATCCCGCGGATGAGAAATTTGGGTGTTACACAGCTCTTATAGAGAGAGTGCAGAGAGAGCTGAGGGGACTGATAAGGAATGGGAAGGACAGCTACAGGCAGAAGATGGAGAACCAGCTTCAACAAAACAAGTTGGTGAAGTCTGGAGAGGCCTCAGAACCATCTCGTGCCACAAAGGTCAGAACTCTCTGCCTGGGAGGGATGTGAGGTGGGCAAATGAACTGAATCATTTCTTTAATAGGTTTGATTCAGCCATGAGGCAGTCTTCAACATCGGCTGCAGACTCACCCACCCCCACTACTGCTGTCTCACCTCTGACACCTCAGACACTTCACACCTCCTCTACTCACCGTGCTCACTCCTCCCCACCCCCAACAACAGCATCCAATACACACTCAACACAAGGCTCCAGCCTGTCTCTCTCAACCACCCAGGTTAGGAGGGAATGGAGGAGGATTAAAGCCAAGAAGGCAGCGGGCCCAGATGGCATCAGCTCAAGGGTGGTCAGGTCCTGCGCAGACCAACTGTGTGGGGTGATGGAGCACCTCTTCAACCTGAGCCTGAGGCTGGGGAGAGTCCCACAGCTCTGGAAAACCTCCTGTGTTGTACCAGTGCCAAAGACTTCACGCCCCAAGGACCTCAACAGCTACAGGCCAGTGGCTCTGACATCCCACCTGATGAAGACCCTGGAGCGGCTGGTCCCAGCTCAGCTTCGGCGCCTGGTGAGCTCATCACTGGACCCACTTCAGTTTGCCTACCAACCTGGCATTGGAGCGGACGATGCCGTCATTCACCTCCTACATCGTTCCCTCTCTCACCTGGAGACCGCTGGGAGCACTGTGAGAATCATGTTCTTTGATTTCTACAGTGCCTTCAACACCATTCTTCCCTCGGTCCTGAAGGACAAGCTGGAGAACTCAGGAGTGGACCATCACTGAGGCTGTGGACAGCTACAGGTACCTTGGTGTTCATCTGAACAGCAAACTGGACTGGACTCATAACTCAGACGCCCTCTACAGGAAAGGGCAGAGCAGACTGTACCTGCTGCGGAGACTCAGGTCGTTTGGAGTGGAGGGCCCACTCCTGAAGACCTTCTATGACTCTGTGGTGGCCTCAGCCATCTTTTATGGTGTGGTCTGCTGGGGCGGCAGCATCTCTTCTGGGGACAGGAAGAGACTGAACAGGCTTATCCGAAGGGCCAGCTCTGTTCTAGGATGCCCTCTGGACCCAGTGGAGGTGGTGAGTGACAGGAGAATGGTGGCTAAGCTGTCATCCCTGTTGGACAACATCTACCACCCCATGCATGAGACTATGACAGCACTGAGCAGCTCCTTCAGTGGGAGACTGCGGCACCCACAGTGTGGGACGGAGAGATTTCGCAGGTCTTTCCTCCCCACTGCTGTCAGACTCCACAACAAAGACTTTAACTGATCAAACACACACATCCACACATGTGCAATAACACTAATGTGCAATAATCTTTTCTGGCATCGTTGTATTTTTACTCAGTTGTATATAGCATTTGTATTCTATTTTTATCTTATTGTATATTTTATTCTATTTTATTCTAGTGTATATAGTATTCTATTTTATTCTATTCTGTACAGTTGTGTACTGTATTTATTCTTATTTTATTTTATTCTAATTTTTGCTTCATAACTTTTGCACTGTCCACTTCCTGCTGTGACAAAACAAATTTCCCACGTGTGGGACTAATAAAGGTTATCTTATCTTATCTTATCACCTCACTACCTGGATTTTGGACTACCTCACCGACCGACCACAGTATGTGAGGACTCAGGGCTGTGTGTCGGACAGGGTCGTCTGCAGTACGGGGGCCCCACAGGGAACGGTCTGGCTCTGTTCCTCTTCACCATCTACACTGCAGACTTCTCCCACAACTACACTCAGTGCTTCCTGCAGAAGTTCTCTGACGACTCTCCAATAGTCGGCCTCATCACTGATGGGGACGACAAGGAGTACAGAGAACTGACCCAAGGCTTTGTGGACTGGTGCCAGCTGAACTACCTCCAGATCAACACTAGTAAAACCAAGGAGCTGGTGGCAGACTTCCGCAGGCACAAACATCCTCCACTGCAACCACTGAACATCCAAGGTATGGACATTGAGACTGTGGACAGCTACAGGTACCTTGGTGTTCATCTGAACAATAAACTGGACTAGACTCATAACTCAGACGCCCTCTACAGGAAAGGGCAGAGCAGGCTGTACCTGCTGCGGAGACTCAGGTCATTTGGAGTGGAGGGCCCACTCCTGAAGACCTTCTATGACTCTGTGGTGGCCTCAGCCATCTTTTGTGGTGTGGTCTGCTGAGGCTCTCTGTTGGGGACAGGAAGAGACTGAACAGGCTTATCCGAAGGGCCAGCTCTGTTCTAGGATGCCCTCTGGACCCAGTGGAGGTGGTGAGTGACAGGAGAATGGCGGCTAAGCTGTCATCCCTGTTGGACAACATCTCCCACCCCATGCAGCAGTCTCTGACAGCACTGAGCAGCTCCTTCAGTGGCAGGCTGCGGCACCCACGGTGTGGGACGGAGAGATTTCGCAGGTCTTTCCTCCCCACTGCTGTCAGACTGCACAACAAAGACTTTTGCAGCTGATCAAACCCACACAAACCCACACATGTGCAATAAGACTGCTATATGTGCAATTCTTTTTCTAACAAAGTTGTACTTTTGTATTTTCTTACTCAGTTCTATATATCATTTGTATTCTATTTTATTCTATTGTATATATTATTCTATTTTATTCTAGTGTATATAGTATTTTATTTCATTTTATTGCATTCCAGTGTTTTCTCATTTCTGCTACATAACTGCACTTTTGCTGTAAAGAAACAAATTTCCCACCTGTGGGACTAATAAACGTCATCTTATCTTATCTTATAGCAGGGGGAAATATAAAATGTAAAAGGAAGACACAAAGTGGTCCTATATACATAAGCAACTGAAGTTCATATATACAGGTAACAATGTAAAGAAATATGTATGGAAAAAATTGTACAGGGATATGCATAAATTGTACAGTGAACAAACAAGCTGATGAGTAAAATAACCAAAAGGATGTTAAATTGTGTTTTAGAGTCTGACAGCTGCTGGTAAGAATGACCTGCGGTCGTGCTCCATCCTACACTGTGGGTGTAAAAGTCTACTGCTGAACGAGCTGCTCAGTGCTCGTACAGACTCAGGCAGGGGGTGGGAGGTGTTGTCCATGATGGATGTTAGCTTAGACAGCATCCTCTCCTCCCTAACCTGCTCAGTGGACTTCAAAAGTGAGCACTGAAGCTCTACAGTTCAGTTATTTCCTTTTGTGTCTACAGGAATCCAATTTTCTTTTGGACACTGTGCAAAGTAAAAGTGCTAAATAAAAGTATATGCGCATAAGGAACTTGTTTATATAGAAAATCAATATAGTATGAACATTGTATCAAATTATTTATCTCAGCTTCTGCATATTATTTCCTGCTTCTGCATACGCATATTTGTGTGTCCGTTTATGTGTCCGTTTACAGGAGGAGAAAATGCATTTTTGTGTGCTTCTGTTGCATCCTATTACCACTATTCATCGGCAGAACGTTTTAAAGCTCAGTTTTTAAAACTTCACAATGTAACTACAGCCCAGCCCATGCACCAGTATGTTAATGACTAACCTCATATTTTGGATGGATTATCTCAGTTGTTCTCCTGACTTAAGTTTAGTCAAAGTCAAAGCAAACCTTACTGTCATCTCTGCTATATACAGTACAGTATATAGAGAGACGAGACGACGAGGCTCCAGTTCCATTCAGTGCAAAAAACAATAAATATAAGAAGAGTAAGAAATCAATATACACTTTAGACTAAAGTAAAAGGATCAACAACAATTGAAATTACAATTTACAGTTGAATGATTTAAAGTGGTTTAAAATGACCAGCGTAGCAGCTTTACAGTTTACAGTTTGGGTGATTTAAAGTGTCCTTGAAGTGATTTAAAGTGGCCAGTGTAGCAGCTCATAAACATGGGCAGGATTATGAGATGCAGCTGGTCAGAATGCTCTCTATGGTGCCACTGTAGAACATGGTGAGGATGGGAGGAGGAAGGTTGGCAAGCTTTAGGCGTCTCAGGAAGTGGAGGCGCTGCTAGGCCTTTTTGGTGATGGAGGTGGTGTTGGTGGACCAGGTGAGGTCGTCTGAGATGTGAACTCCCAGGAACTTGGTGCTGTTAACAGTCTCTACCATGGAACCGTGCTGAGTTTTGTGTGTGTGGAGCTAGCCCAGCGTCAGTAACCCTACAAACGTTTTATCTCTTCATTTATGTTGGAAGTGATAGCAGAGTTGTACATTTTAATTTTTCAGAAATCCCTGAGTCAGAACATGGTATATGATCTTTAAATTGAAACTAGCGAGCTAACTCTCTGCTAACTTCGAACTCCATTAAACTTCATAAATTCTGTTTTTGTGGATGCCTGGATGTTAAACTTAATTGTTACACCTGATAGAGCAGCCACTGATCATTTTATTATAGATAAAATAATTTATACATTTTGTAACTCTCAGCAATGCTGCAGTGTTCGTTTGACTTTGGGACCTAACGCGGAGTTTGAACCCGGAAATGGCTAATGGCGTCAGAGTTACAGACCGGATACCAAATATGCAAAGTGGTAGATTTTACAGTTGGTTGAATTTAATGTCAAGTAAGTGATAAATAACCGAATTTATATATTTTTCACAAATACGCTGTATTACTGGAAATTAATTGAAGACATTGTGCATGCTGATATAATTCAAGACACAGCTGAGGAAAGCTGGAATGTGGTTTTCACCCTCATTGGTTTTTTCATCGTCACCACCTTATATGGTATCATAGTTACATTGATTAAGGTAAGCACTTGTTATTTGATTGTTTAAAAGTAACCCACATAGCAGACAGGTCTGGCCCGGATCTGGTGTCAAGCCGGCACTGCTGGCTGACTTCTGGCATGGTAAGTGGTATGTCATCCAGGGCCAGGCCTGGAGTAGATGGCACTGTTTCTGTGATGGCATGCTACATCTGGCCCGATCTGGGTTTGGTTTATGTGGCCCAGGCTCATAGAAAACAGGTCTGGCCCTGATCCGGCATCAAGCTGGCACTTCTGACTGACTGATGTCATTGCAGGGTGTATGTCAACCAGATGTGGCCCAGGTCTGGCAATGATGGCACTATTTATGTTCCTATTTCCCTATTTTAGTTAGAAGACCCAAATGCCATGTTGCAATACTATACTGCTATGGTAGCCAATGTTTCAAATGCAGGTTTGACAGGTTTGTGAGTGTCCACTTTATCCAAAACCTGGTGATGTCAAGAGTGTGAATGTGTATGGATGTAGTGAGGAAGAACTCAGCTTAGAGAAAGTATGTGATTGGGTGAATGTGGCATGTTGTATAGAGCACTTTGAGTAATCCGAGAGGGTAGAAAAGCGCTATATAAGAATCAGTCCATTCACTGTCTGAACAGAGTTTCGTCGTGTTACTGTCATGTTACTTTCACACTATTGTGTTCCGGTACATGTTGTTGTTACATGGCTTGACTAAGCTACACATTAAGCTGACATCTGGGGCCAGAGCTGAAACTGTTCTGGGCCAGCACACGGCCAGCAGCGTGTCTGCAACTGGCCCGTGGCCGCACACAACTTATACAAGGCCCACATACCGCAAAGAATGACGGCCCTTTGGTGGCCCAGATCAGGTTTGCCAGGGGTAATCCACACATGGGCCAGCACATTACATACATGCACTAAAATCATTACAGTATGATGCTGTGATAAATTAAATTGTGATACACTAATCTAATCTGACAATCTGAGTCTGTATTATGTCTGTGTATGTTTTCAGTCATTCATATCATGATGGTCCAAGGAGATTGGAAAGAAAGCAACTTTTTTTAAGTTCATGAAAAGGTTTCGCATCTCATCCAAGACATTTTTTCAGTTCTAAAATCAAATGGTGGAGAGTCCCAGGTATTTAAACCTGGGGGGTTGTCCTTTACCAGGATCACAAACCGTTTGGAGCCAGAAGAAAAATGTCATGGCACACCAACAAACAAAAATGTCACAAAAAACAAAAAATCATCAAAAAATCAAATCATCTATCAAAATGCATATTGATAGTTTTCCCCTGTGCACCAGGCATAGCGGAATTAATTCCATTTGTCTCCAGTAATCCTTTTTTGCTGTCTTCTGACCACTACTCATGCTAGGGCCTTCATCTGAGTCAGAATTTTCTCCAGGACAAGGTCAGACTGATTACTTTTCTTTTCAAATATTTATCTATTGCTATTATGCACTGCGTTGTCTCACTCACAGTATGACTATTATGTAATTTCTTCCTCATGTTTTTCTGTTTTACTGGCATTTGGCAACCCATTTAATTAGAGCAGGTAGTTGTACTGCCCTCTAATGGAGGAAAATGCCTGTTACTCAATGCCAGTCGCTTAGAGTACTAATCAGGTGGAACCAGACAATCTTCCACGGCACACCTGATCATTTCTCACGGCACACCTATGTGCTTTGGCACAGTGGTTGGGAAACATTGATCTAAAGGATAAAGATCACTCTTTTGAGTGTTTCCGACTGAGAAAACAGATGATTTGAAAGAGGAGTGAAAGAGACCATCTATATCCACTGTGAACAACCATCATTGAACAGAGGGGTGTCTTACGACACCAACTGTCAGCCACCTACAAGACAGATTTGAGATTACAGCAAACTCCTCAACCCCCGCTCACATCTTCCCTCAAGTGACCTCAATAGGTCATATGACTTGGTGGGGTAAGGTCTCACAATGGTTTATCAAACACCTATCATAATAATTACTTTTTTTCATACCTTGGATCAAATGATGAGGCACATGGTTAATAGTGGGTCAATGACCCTCTTAAGGAACAACACTCACTAGTGTTTAAATACCTGGAACTTCCCACCATTTGGATTAAGAACTCAAGAAGTCATTTGAAGGAGAGGTGAAACATCTTCACAAAACCTAAAGGAGTCCAGTTACTTTCTTTCCCAGCTTCTAAGACTGTATTATGATATACCATTTGGTGCTTAGTTGAACTTTCAAATATGACAAATATATACAATTTTGGTTATTGAATGAAATATGTGTATATGCCATATAGATGTTGGCACTCAAATTTCCCTGTGCAATGTTTAGGCAAAGTTTCAACATGAGTAGTCCACTCATCTTGGAGCATATAGTATAACAATAATAATAATAATAATAATAATAATAATAATAATAATAATAATAAAAGTTGCTGTTGTTTCTTTTATTTATTTCAAGACACAACAATACAAAGTTGTCACTAAAGGATTCCATTTTCTCTCTCATTTTTTCTTTCAGACTAAATGATGATGTTCACAGGACGGTTCCTGTATTATGACTGAAATATGGAAAGTCTGGGGGTTTTAACAGCACCCGTCCTGACTAGTTTGAACATGTAATGCTTTGTGTTTCCATTGTTATTAATGGCATTGTTTATGCTTTACAATTTTTGGCATTTGTGTTTTAGTTTTGTGCTAGATGTGACATGTATGTAAGACAAGTGAGAAAATGCATTAAAAATCAATAAAGAAAACAAATGACTAACTACCTTCAGTTCTTCTTGAATTAAGAAAACTTGCCTCACAGAATACAAGTAATGACACTTGCCTCACAGAATACAAGTAATGACACATACTAATATAAAACTGTTTATCTTTTGGAAAATTGAGTTGTGCACCATCATGTTGTATTACTTTGATTTTCCACAAGAGTGAGACAAAGCTCCATGTGTAGTAGCGGGAATATGGGTGCCACCTCTATGTGTAAACCTATGCTGATCATAATTTAAAAATGCTGACAGATGCGATGGGAAGGCAGTGGTGTTATGAAGAGGTGCATTCATTTGAAAGCTCAAAGAATGTTTATGTAACTCTTCCTCTTTCCAGACATACACAGAGTCAGTGTAAATCTGTGAACTCTGTCTTTAAGTGAAAGCTTAGAGTGCGTTTCCATGTGCATTTGTGTACCTTGTGGGTTTGGAGGAATTCACATTTGGGAGGGATGACACAAAACAAATTAAGGCTTACTATTGGCTACCTCTGAAATGATCTGGCCATGTGTTGCCCCAATTGGCTGAAGACCCTGTGGCAGCCAGCCCAAATCTTTGACGCTGTTGCTGGGATGGAGTCAAAGCATGCTGCTGCCAAGTGGCAAGGAGCCGGCAGCAAGGAAGCAGGGCACCGTGCCCAGCAGAAGGCCTGACAGCGTCTCCATGTCTGAAATCCCCACCAAACACCCTCCCTCTCGGTCCTTACCTGAACCCCTCTATGTTTCTATACATACCATTGATAAATTTAAACCAAACATACAGTATTTAATATTCTAAAACATATACATGTATATATAAAATTGAATCGTAGGATGGATTCTCAAAGTGTCAATTTGAAGACTATGTGAGGGAAACCCCACTCACGGCACATAGGTGTGCCATGAGTGGGGGTTCCCCTTATCCTGAAGTCTTTGTGTCTCAGTATTTTATCTGCCCTTGTTATCGATGCTACAGCTTTGTCTCTATTCAAGAAGTCCTACCAAGTGTTTTCTTTTGAGAAAACAGATGATTAACTACAGCAAATAAAGTAATTTCATACCTCAAAACTTCACAGACAAAAAAAATATGAGTCCAGATGCCAAACACAATCCAAATATGAAAACTACATCATGCAAGGGACCTTTTCTCCCATTAAAGCATGACTAGATAGTGCAGCAGTTTGGTAGGACATGCAGTCCAACTACAGTGTAGCACTGCACTCTAGTGGATGAAGTAATTATGACATGGGAAAAAAAGTAAAGCCAACTGCAAAATGAGATGATGACACAATGAGTCCCATTGCATGTGGTGGCTGAATGGGGTCAAGAACCATAATAAATAAATAAATAAATTAAATTAAATTATAACACAGGACATTTTCCACTTCAAACCAATATTCAACATGGCTTTGACTCAAAACCAAGTCTGCTTGTGATTTTTTTATTTTTTTAAGATCATGTAGGAACAAATTACTAATTACTGAGAGCTTCCAAGTATACTGATACTCTGTTTAATCCGTATAAGTCACAGTTACTATCAAATCATAGTAATGTGTGCACAGGTCCCGGTATCCAAATGGGAAAAAAATAGTTTGATAGTTTGACAAAAAAAAAAAATTAAATGCCCTCCTAAAAGCTAGCACTATTCATCACTAGTCATGGAAAACAGAAAACACTCCAGGTTTTACTTGACCACTGTAGCCATGCTGACAAAGAGTCAAAGTCAAGCCAAGTATTCGGTTGGGTCTGCGCTTCCACAGGCTCCGCTGGTTTAGAAACTTATTCCCGTTAACAAAGCAAGACGAACAGCTCAAACGGTTTTCACATGCAAGGGAAGGATCTCAGAGCAGCCCTTCTGCTTTTGGTTACAAAAGGTTTAACACTGTGTGTGTGTGTGTGTGTGTGTGTGTGTGTGTGTGTGTGTGTGTGTGTGTGTGTGTGTGTGTGTGTGTGTGTGTGTGTGCAGTGGCGGTCCTAGCCTGTTTGGCGCCCCGGGCGAACACGCCCTCTGGCGCCCCCCCCACACGCACGCACACACACATATATGACCCTATATATGAAGAGAGAGAGCGTATGCATAGTATGCAAACGGCTACCAAACAGACATCATAATTCGTCATACAATGGGAACAGGACAATTCAACAATTGACACTGACTAATTAATATTATATTATTGTATATATTGTTTGGAGTTTAGTCTGTTACTGTTACTATTTTTACCATTTCTTCTTGGAGGAACTGTAACCCACATAATTTCCTTAGGGGTTAATAAAGTATTCTGATTCTTAATGTTTTAGGATACATGACCTGCCATTATCCAATGACACATCTGCTTACCTGTATCTTTTGCTCGTTTCTCCTTGTAGGAGCCATAATTAAATGTATTGAATTTTAATGATCACTGGGTTTTCATTTGTTTGGTTGCTATGGTGATGTGTAACGGGAGTCACGTGGGTGCTAGCGGTGACATTAAGAGGGCGTTGTCAGTCTGTCATTCACTGGTTTGATTTTGACAGAGAGGAGGGCTGGGTAGCCGTAGTTTTTGTTGACCGCAGCACAACGAGTTTCCCCTTGTTGCATTAGAGCTGTGATGTTTTAAGAGTTTGAATCGCGAGCCGATCACATTGCTCTGTAAACTTTTCAAGCACTTTAATAAACAAGCAAGCAATTCCACCTCTCGCATTATTGCGTACAGTTGACAGCGCGTCAGGCAAATAGGCAGGCTCCATCCCCGGCCTCTAGCGACTGTGGAAGTCGCCACACTCCTCCTCTTCTTTTCTTTTTTTTTAAACTTTAAAAACGGGTTGTGTGTGAGACTTTAAATCAACAAAATATAAAATATACATTTTAAATTGTTATTGATCCCTTTACCCCTGGTCCTAAAGTGTATATTTATTTTCTTACTCTTCTTATAGTTATTATTTGTTTACTTGCACTGCTGTAACTGGAGCCTCGTCGTCTCGTCTCTCTATATACTGGACTGTATGTAGCGGAGATGACAATAAAGTTTACTTTGACTTCAGCAGCGAGCAGGCGCACCGAGGGCTCTCGCGCTCACTTTTCACGTATAGAATTTCGAAAAAACATCGGTGCAAATTATAAGTCTGTATCATTATGTCTGCTATTTTCGTGTTTGTTGGTTTGTTTTTATTTTGTTTTATTTTGCAAGTTGGTTATTAGACGCTGCTCCAGCCACCCAGAGAATCCCCCGCCGCCCCGCCCTCTCCTCCCTGTGCCGCAAGCAGCAGGCGCACCTCGCAAACGGAGGGCGCCCTTACTCCCAGCAAATGGGCGATAGAAAACCGATCGGTACCTATGCCATTCCCAATATGCGCTGGCTGATGTCGGGGCAGCATGAGTACGAGCAATTTTTTTTTTTTTGCCGATGCCCGTGATGCCGCCCCCCACCACGATGCCGCCCCGGGCAACCGCCCGTGTCGCCCGTATCTAAAACCGCTACTGTGTATGTGTGTGTGTGTGTCTAAACAAGAAAACAGCAGGATGTGTCCCTATAATAAAACACTATAGTCTCCCCCACCATTCAACAGGCTGGGGAGGGGGTCAGAAACAAAGGAATGTCTTTGATCATACAGTTTGAACCAAGACTTACAAATTTAAGTAACACAATGACAACATTTAACAATTTGACTCCAACATATTTCTTTAACTTTAACTAGTAACTTAAACTAATGTAAGTCTATAACCAGCAAGCAACCAATAAGGTGATGTAATTTTCTACACTGACACGAGATGGCGCTAAATATGTTCTAAAAACTTTAAACACTTCTCTCTTAACTCGAGCTTCACAGACAGTGTTAAATCTATGTCCGTTTTTTGACAGCAGGGCTCCCTGGTGTGAATCAGCCTTTATAGTTGTAATGTTTCATGTTTTCTTTAATGACTTCTGAAGTTTAGACTATTTCTCTCTTATTAATCATTCTGAGTTAACTGCAATCATTTCTACTTCAAAACCATGATTATGCCTTTTAGACTCCATTCTTGAAGGCTGCTCAAATAAGTTGCATGATTAATAATGTTTAAATTCTAAATGTGAATAATCTGTCTATATTAAAAGGGTAGATACCACAGGCTTTTAAGGTGGTGGTAACTAAACCATTACTTAAAAAGCTCTTACTTGATCCAGGTGTCTTATCTAATTACAGGCCAATCTCCAACCTTCTTTTATGTAATAAAAAAAAAAAAAGAAAATCTTGAATGACTAGTTGTAAAACAGCAAACCAATCATCTGCAGAGGAATGATTTATTTGAAAAGTTTTTTGTTTTGTTTTGGGGGGGGTTTTTTGGGTTTTTTTTTTTCAAAATTCAGAATTCATCACAATACAGAAACAGCAAGTTATGAATGATCTTCTTATGTACTCTGACTGTGGACTCATCTCTATGCCTGTCCTGCTAGACCTTAGTGCAGTAGTCCATAGCATTTACTCCAGAAATTATAACACAATGTAGGTATTAAAGGCACTCTGCTGCTGTGATTTGAATCATATCTATCTGATAGATTCCAATTTAAGCATGATAATGAGGAGTCTTTCTCACACGCAAACGTTTGCTATAGATTTCCACAAGGCTCTGTGCCATGATCCAATACCTTTTACATCATACACATATTATTATTAGAAATCTGTGAAAAACATTTTTTTAATGTTATGCAGATGATACCCAGCTCTATTCATTTAAGATAATACAAATGAGCTAGTTAAACTCAGAAATGTCTTAAAGACATTAAAGGCCAGAATGACCTAAAAATCTTAGAAACATGATGTCTAATCAGATACTTACCTTAGATGGCATTACCTTTGGCTCCAGTAACGCTCTGAGGAATCCTGGAGTCACAGAGCACTTTGCTCTGGGACTGCAAGCTTACTTAGTGGTCCCTGAAGTTTTCAAAAGTACCTTGGAATAAAGGGAATCCTGTGAAAAACTTGCCTTGTAAAATGTAAAAAATTACACATAAATTAAAATGTACCAAAGTAAAGCGATCTCTCTCCTTTCATCTCAGACAGCATGGTCTTACGCCTGTTTGCGACCATCCTTTAATTTACTGCCATCTTGTGGCTGCAGTTGGTTATTGTCACTGAAAGTTTTGTCTCTGTTTTACAGGCATGTGTCACACTAGCACCCAACGTGCCTTGGTGATGCAGAAAATGATGGATTCACAGCCAGTGCACCTGATGGCTGTCTTCACACAGATGGTGGCTGAGGTGGTCCCAATGCACACAGAACAAGCAGCGTCACCTGGAGTCACTGCAAGCATATAGACAGACCTGGGTGCTGTAGAAACTATTGTTCTGCATTGTCTTAGTGAAGTCTTTTGCTTTTACTCACAATTATGTGGTCCTGTCTTTCTACAAACCCCCTGCTGAGCATGTTTCAGGTTTTTTATGATATAACCAAGAATAAAAAAGCTCAAAATAGAAGAGGCTGGAAGAAGCTACATTTTCATTTTTCCTCAGTCATTTAAAAAAAAAAAACTGATAAATGTATGGTATAGCTGAAGTAAAAGTCAATTATTCCTGTGTTCACATAGCTGCCTAGTTGCAGAGTAATTATCTAATCCACCATGCCTCAGACCTTGCCTTTTAGAGGGGGCATGCTGAAATGTTCCCAAAAGACAACTTGATGTATTTAATTACTGTGGCAGATGCTGTATTCATCAGATGTATTTCCTGGGATCTTTTGGCGCCAATTGCCTAGCTTGGTGGTGACTGCACCAAGTGCTCCGATTACCACTGGGACCTCTCTTGCCTTCCTTCCTTGCCACCTTCCACATCTTCGCGAGTTGTCCGTCTGTATCTGGAAGTCCCACAGAATCTTAGTTAGATCATTCTCAGCCACCCTAGGAGGCATGTAGGATGTTTTGACCTCAGAACTTCCAGGCCTCACTAGGCACAGATGTTTCTGTATATTATGTCAGCCATTTGATTGTGGCATTCCATGTATACCCTGCCTGCTAGCATCTTGCACCTTGCTGTTAAGTGCTGGATTGTCTCAGGGGCATCTTTATACAGCCTGCACCTGGAGTCTTGACTGGTGTGGTAGATGCTTGCCTTTATGGATCTTGTAGAGCTTGTTCCTGTGCTGCCATGATTACTGCCTTTGTGCTGTCTTTTAGTCCAGCTTTGTCCACCTACTGGTGGAACCTCTGTATGTTACCCACTTATATCTGCCAGTGGTATATTAGTGCAGGATCCTGCCATTCCATGATTGCTGCTCCTCTTGAACTTCTTCTTTCTTGGATTTCAGCTGCCTGAGGTATTCACTAAGCACCCGGTCAGTTGTCACCATCTTTCTGATGTACTCCTGGATGTTTGTTGTCTCATCCTGAACAGTGGTACTGACACTCATTAGTCCTTGGCATCCTTCCTTAAATTTAATGTACAGTCTCAGGATTTTGGGGTGAAACCCTCCATGCATGGTCAGTAGCTTTCTTGTCTTGATATCAGTGGCTTCTATCTTCTCCTTTGCCTTTGGCCATCTTATTATCCCAGCAGGGTATTGGCATTGCATAGGACTTGCCTGACCCTCTGCAGGTATTTGGTGGTTGAAGCTTTTCTAGCAGCCTGTTCTTAGTTCCTGTTTGCCTGTGGGATTCCCAAGTACTTGTAGCTGTTCTCAATGTCTGCAATGATGCCTTCTGGTAATGCAATCCAATTAGTTCTGACTACCTTCCCCCTCTTTGTTACCAACTACACTTCTCCAGTCCAAACGACATTCCAATATCGTCGTTGTATATCCTTGTGGTGTGGATCAGTGAATCAATGTCTCATTCACTCTTTGCATACAGCTTGATGTTATCCATGTAGAGGAGGTTGCTCATGATTGCTCCATTCCATAGTCGGTATCCATAGCCATTCCTGTCAATGATCTCACTGAGGTGCTTCAGGCAAATGTTCCGTCTACCAGTAGCTGGTGTTTCACTCTTCTGGTATCCCTGCCTATTTCTTTCTGTGCCCCGCTCATCTATTGAACCATGTGCCTGTTAGCCGCTATGATGCCTGACAGAAGCTTCCATCTGGTACTGAGGCAGGTTATTTTGATGGGACCAGTCCTTTCTGGGGATCCTTGGGGATCAGGACTGTCCAGCCTACAGTTAGCTATTCTGGGTGTCTCTCGTTGATTAGCAGCTGGTTCATTTGTGCTGCCAGATACTCATGGAGTGCAGTCAGCTTCTTTAGCTAGGCCTGAATCATGTTTGGGCCTGGTTCTGTCCAGCTCTTCATACTGGAGACCCTTTCTTGGATGTTTTCCACTGTGATGTTACTGGACCATGTTCACGGAGGTTGCCATGAGCTATTCCTAGACGCACTAGCCAATGAGCATTGACTTTATGGGTTGCGCCCTTCTCCCATACACTCTTCCAGTTCCATCTACAGCCTTGGTGCTGCTGTTCTCATACTGTTCCCCTGCCACTGAGCGTATAGCTTGGATGGTTCCATGGAGTCCAGCTGGTTTATTCTCCTGCCTTCCATGTCTCTGGTATACCTCTTCAAGCATCTGGCCAAGGCTGTGAGTCTTTGCCTGGAAGTTTCCAAGGCCTAAAGTATGGGCAGCTTTCTGTACTTCTTATCACCTTCTCAGGGTTCAAATTTCAATCTTCACCAAGATTCCATCTTTCAGGTTAGTTTCTATTGCACTCAATGCTCCTTCTTCCATCACACTTGGGGCTTGGTACCCAATATCAGGTGGGGGCGATGATATCTCCACCCTGAACTGTTGTCCTGGCTCTCCGTTGCATTTGTGTTGTACCTCGTCGATCTCCAGCTGTGATAGCGGGTCCTTCTTCTTTTTCTTTTTTTTTTGAATGTTGGAACACTGAGCTACTAATTCTTTCACCGTCAGACTGGATGCTGGGTATCCAAGATTCCATAGGTCCCACATCCTCTTCATGTAACACCTTCCGCTGAGGTTACTTGAATATATTGAATGAATGTCTAAAAAAACTGAAAATGAAAGCTAATGTTACAGAGGCTTCGGCATGTTTTAGATCGTTAATATTATAGCATGCGATTTCGCTACAAGAAGTCGTACTATGAATAATTTAGCAGGGAAGAAGCATTCCTATGTAATGAAGACATAATTCTAACAGTAACACGGTTCACTATTGTACTACTAATGATGAAATTCAGTCAGTACATTAGTCAAAAGACCAAATATATGGATCCTTTAACTGACCGTTAGCTTGTTAAAGGCACTGGGAATATGATGGGCACACCATGCAGCCAATCACACACAAAGGCAGACTGGGATCCTACCATTAACTGAAAGAGAGAAGGGGGGCAGACGTTCCGAAGACAGCAAGTGTAGTGGTACAGTCGAGGTAAACAGAGAGATAGGGAGCTGGATTTAAATGCAAGCGTGTTAGGAAAATTTAATAAACGAATGAAAACTTAAAATGATCAGCATCTGACTGCATTTCAGTGATACTGGGTGTCTGAATGTCTAAATGAGTCTCATAGGCCTGAATGCAAGTTTTAAGACATTTATAATTCTTCTTTGATCTGCTGCACACCAAAAACAAGCACAAGCAGATATTTTGGACTTTTAACTGTATTTTCATGAGTTTTACAGCTTTTCCTACTGATAAAAACCTCCATTACGGACATTCGTAATACACAAAGCAATTAAGCAATAAACAATTAACCTGTCGAACCCCAATGCCCACGCTACTGGAGGCAAGAGGGAGAACATCTGCTTTAAAGGGATGTATCACCAGATCTGTTATTTAAATATAGACATGTGGTATCCACAGAAAAGTCAGAATCTCAGATAAAAGCTTACAAAACTATTTCAACAACCACCAAGCAGATAAAACAGCAAACGATTAAAGAGCAGGTAAACAGATGAAGACTTTTTAATGAATTCCCAGTTGCACAATAAAATCACATTGCTGCACTGCTCTAAATCTCCGCGTGTTTTGTTTCCCACCAAAAAATTTTATTTTCTGCATTATTCAGAAAATATACTAGTCCGACATTGTGAACGGTATTGTCAGCCTCTGTCCCCCCCCCCCATGATTTCACAAATCATGTCAACTTGCACAAGGCTTAGCTATGTCTGTTTTTCACTTTCTACTATAGAAATTTTTGCTAGACAGTTAATTTTATACATGGAAAAAAGAGCTGTGCTGACAGATTGCTTTCTTTGTTCAGCATTTTGTTTATCACTTAGAAAAACAGTAAAATATGTACCTTTTTCACACTGACAGAAAGGGGAGTTTCACTGGCTGAGCCCACTTAAGATCAAAGTGGTCTGTATGCGGCCCATGATGTAAAATGAGTTTGACACCCCTGGTTTATACAGTACAAACATTTTCTATATAATTATGTCTTCATTACTTAGGAATACTGCTTCCCTGCTGACTTATTCATAGTGCTATATCACATGCTATAATATTTCATAACTAAAACACAAGATAGCGAATGAGCCTCTGTAATGTAATGCCAGTTTTCATTCAATATATTCAGACATTCATTCAATTGATCAAGGTATATAGTCAGACTTTTATTGTAATATACACTACCACTCAACCCAATGGCATTCAATCAGTACTGATCCTGAAACAATACAATGGCAAAAAACAAAACAAAAAACAACTAACTTAAAAATAAATTTTTATTATTTTCGAACTATTATTATGAATAAACAAAAACTTAGATGTACTCATCATGGAAATGTACCGTATAGAGTAATTTGTTTTCTCACTGTGCGATTAGTGCTGAGATTTACAGTCAATGTGCTTTCTATCTATTATTTCATTTTTTTTAAGTATTGTTTATATGCCGTTAGTTTTTCTTATTTGTTTTTGACAACAACAACAGCAAAAACAGTGCTATATCAATATACCTTCTTGGCAGATGTATGTGTACATTTCATGACTACCAGAACCATCATGGTTTAAGCATAAATTGATTGTTTATAACCGGTGAGACTGAGCTGCATACTTGTGAATGCCTACTTTTTAGTTGCTTGCAGTGCTAAAGAACATTGTCTTTGCATAAAGAGTTTGGTATACATTGACAAGATAACTGAAATCTGGGTCAGATCTCAGCTACACACCTACAAAGTTTCATGACTGTATCTTTGCAGCGTGAGTGCACTGACTAATCTGTCCACTGAAAGACAGACATGCAGCTCTTGAAAAGTACTCAAAACCAACTTTGCGGTTGTCTCAGCATCAATAGGGGTCCCCAGGACTACATTTTTCCACAATGATGCAAACACAGTCATGCAAGGTGAAAACAACACCAACCATGGTGTTGCCACTGGTAATAAAATAATAGCTATAAATGTAATTTAATAAATACACTGACTGATTTCTACTGTAGCACTTCTACTGTACCTTTTAGAACACTGTGGAAACAATTGCCAATCCTCACTATTAATTTAACTCCACGGTTAGTTAGAGAAAGGACTTGATGAGATGCCCTTTAATCGCCCTTTAAAATTGCCCAAATTAAAATTGTTCTTTAGCTATTGCACACTTTTCTTAATGTTTCTTGGACCACTGTCTGTCATTTAGATGTTTCTCCCATTGAAAACGCTACATCCAGATGAACAGAATCAGAATGGGATTTATTTACCTTGATGATTGAGCATGCATCAAAACATCATTTAAATGTTGTTTCATACTGATGAGTCCTCAGGTAGGTAGACAGGTAGACCTGATAGACATTATATTACCCAAAGTATTTGCTTGTCTGCCTTCTTACACATATGAATTGAACTGAAGTAATATCCCATTCTTAATCCATAAGGTTTAATATGATCTATGACGCTTTGCAGCTCTAACAGCTTCAACTTTTCTGGGAAGCCTTTTGACAAGGTTTAGGAGTGTGTTTATGGGACTTTTTGACCATCAGACACTGATGTTGGACGTAAAGGTCTTGCTCAGAGTTTCTGCTCTAATTCACCCCAAAGGTGATCTTTTGGGTTGCCAATGAAGTTCCACACCAAACTCACTCATTTATGTCCATATGAAGCTTGCTTTGTGCACTGGTGCAAAGTCATGTCTAATGCAAAGTCATGTTAGAACAGGAAGGCGCCATTCTCAAACTGTTCACAAAGATTTGGGAACATGAAATTGTCCAAAATGTCTTGGTATGCAGAAGCACTGAGAGTTCCTTTCACTGGATCTAAGGGGCCAAGCCCAACTCCTGCAAAACAACCTTACACCAACCCCTCCACCAAACTTTACTTGCATTTTTCTGGAGTCCAGTGGCATTGAGCTTGGTGATGTAAGGCTTGGATGCAGCTGCTTGTCCTTGGAAACCCATTCCATGAAACTCTCTACTGACTGTTTTTGAGCTAATCTGAAGGCTACATGAAGTATGGAGGTCTATAGGGAGTGACTTTGCAAAAGTTGGAAACCTCTGCACACTATGCACCTCAGCATTTACTGACCCCACTCTGTGATTATACATGGGCTAATACTTTGTGCCTGAGTTGCTGTCATTCCCAGTCACTTCCACTTTGTTATAATACCACTAATAGCTGATTGCAGAATATTTAGTAGCAAGAAAATTTACCAATAGGACTTGTTGCACAGATGACATCCTATCACAGTACCATGCTTAAATTCTCTGAGCTACCTGAGAGTGACCCATTCTTTCACAAATGTGGTAGGAACAATGAACATGCCTAGGTGCTTGATTTTACTGTATATGCGTGTGGCCTTGGAAGTGAATGGAATACCTGAACCTCAGTGATTTGGATGGACAAATTATTTCTTTTGGCAATATAGTGTGCAACTCAGCATCAGCAAAGCAAAAGGTGTATATGGGCCAAGAATTTCAGAGAATGGTTGACTGCAAAATGTCTCAGTAGGTTCTCAGTCATCCAGGTAATGGTAGTTTTGTGTTTGCTTGTTTTTTTGAAAACCTTATCACAGAAGATGATAGGTAAAACATCTTCAATAACCTAAAGATGTTGCTTTGTACCTATGTTGACTGCAAATGATTTTTCATCAAAATAATAAAATACGGATTTTTTTCATTTTTAAAAAAGTTTTACCTTCGAACCTTAGACAGTTCTTTTTATGTTGATCTAAACAGATTCAAACTAAACTGACGACACATTGCACTTTGATATGATCTCAGTTATTATATTTCTTTTCTTAATTTGTGTTTTCAAAAACAGGAGAACATTTGTAAAAACAGCACGAATAGGAAAATATTTGCGGAAACAAGACAAATTACTAAAAAGACTAGGTCAGCTGGATATTAAGAAGTGACTCTTTGAGATGTTTAATGCATAAGAGCAATAGCTGAGGCTCTGTTTAAGAAGATCAAGAAAGAAAATAATCAAAGAGAAAATACAAATTAATAAATAACTGGTAGTAATAATGAATATAACAATAACCAGATTGGCAGCCTGTCCAGGGTATACCCTGTCTCTCACCCTGTGACAGCTGGGATATGTGCGAGCTATCTGTGACCCAGAATTGGATAAGTGAAAGAAAATGTATCTATCCATGGATGAATAACAATAATTATTATATATACAATAATTTCCCTATTTTTGGTTAAATAAATGCATTATTGTAAAGTTACAATGCTATTAAAGTTACAATGATAAGGAGGAAATGTATTGGTGAGAAATGTATTGGGGTGACACTCCTGAAATGATTCTGCATTTGTCCTACTTCCCTTTCATTGAAGGAAACTTCAATGAAGTGAAAAAATATATATAAAGGAGGCATGGTCAGAGGCCCCTGGGTAACTTAAGGGGCCAAGACCAGAAGGCCAGTGAAAATGTTGATTTGTGTATTAGAGACTTTCCTCAGTTTAATAGTTACCAAGGTTGGCATTAGGGGGCCAATTCCAGTCAATTCCACTGATTGCTGATTACCTGTTTATCAGGTAATCAGCAATCAGTTAACTTCAGTAACACAGATAAAGTCACTGCTGAACCCATGCCTTGCCTGTTATTTTGTTTCAGACTGAATGTGCTGAAAGTATGCAATGTAAATCAAAGTAAAACAAACTCACATTCAAATCTTAATGCTCTACATCAGATTATTACCAGAAGAAGCACTGAGTTGAAATTCATCAGCAACTTTCTTATATTTTTCTTCAAAAGGTTTAACCTCCTAAGACCCGAACTCTTCCACGGCATGCATTTTTAATTTCTCTTTGATATTTGAGCATATTGGGACCCGATGAACGTAAAAACAAAGAATTACGAGATTTTTTTTTTTTACCTGATTTTTGTTTCTAAGAAAACTGAGAGCCACATATGAGGACATTCGTTTAAAGTTTAGATGGAACAGTAGTAGTATAATGTCCTCGTAAGTGGATATCAGGCACTTGTAGAGCAAAATTGAGTATTTTGGTCTAAATAACCCAAAATGTGATGTCCACATATGTGGACGCCAGGTCCTAGGAGGTTAAAATTGCTATAACAGGTATAAAAAGGTATAAAAATGTATAAAATATTGAATATTAATTAATTTTTGCTAATTTTTGTGCATAAAATGAAAAGATTAAAACTCATAAAACAATTTTTAAAAAGAGGCTTTCCATTTGATTCAATTTTATATGATGTATTATGCATAAAAAATAGAATTGGGCTGAAAGGTCTACTGCTTTATTACGTTTACAGGTTGTGTATCATGTTTTTAAAAAGTAACTAAGTAACTAATTACTTTTGAAAAGAAGTAATAAATTTGTAAAGTAACTGGATTAGTTTTTGGAGAAGTAATCAATAATTAGTTACTATTTACTTCTTTCAAGTAACTTAACCAACTCTGCTGCTGACATGTGAGTTAAATAATTCCCAGACTACCATTCGAGAGTCTTTAATTACTTAATGTTGCTTTTCTCCTTATTTTTGCTGACAGGGTCGAGTGAAATTATTAACATTAACATTGTGGGATACTATCCTTTTAGGTACCCACCTTGAAATACGCATTTGGCAAAAGCACATGAACAGAACAGTGCGAGGTTTAAGTGCCAGATATATGGAATTATTATATACATGAAATTATTATATTATCAAAGTATATATAGTCATAGGGTTTTCTTGTTCTTATGATGATGTCCACGTTTGGGGAATGTGCTCTTTTGATGGAGTTTATTAACAAACCTGTGATGACACAGGTTTGCGTTTCTGCGTGCACTCTGTGTCCACTCGGATTTTGATTTCGCTGTGCCTCCAGCTTACAATGTGAAAAAAAGAAAGAATTCACAGAACAGAGCACTCTATAGATAGGCTGCTATAAATAACGCCACTGCACGGCTTATAACTGTATGCCAATTGGGCAAATATGATAGGTTTCACTTGTTTACAGCCAACAAGGGTGCGGCTTTATCGCTACTTTATATGCGCCCGCGGAGTTCACTTAAGTTAAATAAGTACACACACAGAGAGAGAGAGAAACATATACACATACACACGGCCTACTTCCATAGTTCATTTGCGGAGAGGGAGAGAGCAAGATAGAGAGAGAGACTCAGACTAATTCCTCCACGCAGCCTGTGCCAATGCGCAAACAGTCTACGCCGTGGGATAGGTCTCCCCCAAATTGAGGCTGCGCTCTCAACGATCATGCGATTGAATGACGAGCGCGTCATGCTTGTCTTCCTCCTCTGCTGTTCGCTGCGATCGGTGGCTCTGCGTTCCGCAATCCCCTGGGATACTGTACCGCCCTCGATGGCTCTTCTATCGCCGTTCCGCTCCCACTGAATGGCTGTCCGGAGCGAGGAAAAACGAACCAGCGCTCTGCATCAGCTTCCCAGCGAGGGGGTGAGTGTCTTGTTCGGCCGTTGGTCAGTCGGTAGGGTCGTCTGATGATCCACCGGCGGCAGCGGCGGTGGAGGAGGAGAAGAAGGAGGAGGGGGTGGTCACCGTTAGATTTTTAAGGCTGATGGAGGAGGAGGGGGGACAGTCCAGCAGAAGCACCAGCAGCAGTGGGGCAATTAAAGTTTGGGATAAGTGCGCGACTTTAAGGGGAAAGCCGGTCCAGGCTGGCACAATCTAAACTTTCTATTGCCTTTTTCAGCCTAACAATAATAATGATAATAAAAATATAGCCCGTTATCAACAGCGGAGCAGGACACGTTTAACTTAACGAGCCTCACAAAACATGAGAAAATTCAACGGCAGTCAGTTTGTTTCTGTCTCTCGCTATCTTTTTTTTTTTTTTTTGGCACGGCAGCTCTTGTGAGCGCCGGCTGCAAAAAGAATTGTGCCTTGTTGTGCTCCCCCCACCAACCACCCCCCCTGCTCCGTGCCGCACTGGTTCCGTCTGGCTCGCCCTCAGCTGCTGCGTGTCCTGGGATGACCTGTTGATGTCGGTAGAATGGAGAATGGCAGGGGGAGCGATTTCCCCCGTCGCCAAAATATTTAAATAAGCAACATTTTGGGCCTGACTAACCGGCGTCGCAGCACGGCTACCTCGTCCGCTCGGCCAGTAAGTGCTTTGTTTACCTTTGTGAGTGCGGAAATGCTTGACATTGTGCAGCTGGGGCTGACTGTGCGTGAGGTGGATGGTGCGCCGGGCGAACCCAAAATATTTTAACTGTGGCGTTAGCTTTAGCCGTTAGCCACCTCCCATAGGCCGTGCTGCGGATGGAAGGAGAGGGCAATCAGATATTTAAGCGCTGACAGCCACTTGGAGGAGGGGGAATGGAGGGGGGATAGGGACTCCCGAAGTGGCCCGATTCCTGTAAAACTACTTTAGATTCGTCTAACCGATTGTCATTTGAGGGCACGTAAACAATCGCACGCCATCCTGGATTCCCCCTTAACGCATCCATGCTGTCCCTACCTCCCAGTAGCCTCCCGGCGGGGTAGGCACGGATCGGACACCCCCAGGTGGGTTAAACAACTCCTTATCCTTCTCCACGTTATTTGGCAACACTTTCAGCACAGAGGCACACACATTAAAGGGAAAAAAATCAGAAATAAGAAGTTAAAAAAGTGTGTTTGTAAAACAATCAGAGCCTTCTTGCTGTGAGGATAAGCAAAAGTCAGGCCTGCCAGGGGCACAGCTATGCAAGCATGGGCGCATATAATGAGGAAATGCCTATAGAGGGAATTGTGTGTGACAGCTGCATCAGGGGCTTTTCCACATAATGATCTGAAAGGTTTGAACCAGCATAAGAGTTTGGTGGAATAAGTTTCAAAATAGGCTGAAAACCAGTCCATCATAACACAACTGAGCCCCCCTTGAAATATTCTAAAGGCTGCTATTAAAAGTGTAAGGTCTTTAGTATGTTGTATGTCTGACCTACTTTCCTCCCAGGGCTGGCTGGTATGAGAGCTAAGCTACAGGGTTAGTTGGGGTGAATTTCATTTGCTCACACTGTTGCTGCTGCACTCTACTGTATATATTTAAGGACCTGAGATTATTCTTCTCATCCCTACAGGCCCCCGCTGCCCCTCCTTAGTGCACAGGGACACACACACACATGTGCGTGCACACGCTCGCATTCTCGCTCACTGCTGGGGCAAACTGTGCAAACACACCCCTGCTCTTGGCCCAGCGTTTGTGTGTCTTGATGTGCACGCATGTGTGCTTACTGTGGCTCGCCAAACTGTAAACAAGCAGTATTGTCTAATGTCTGTGTGTGACTCAGTGTGCCTTTTGTGGGTTTGTTTGAGTTTGTGTGTGTGCGCATCTGTGTTTTAGTATGAGGGAGAGGGGAGCTTGAGTGAGATGGAGACAAAGGGAGCATTTCTCTTTACCCTGGAGCTTGGCGAGGTCCCAAATGAAAGGCTTTGGATATGATGGGCTGGCTCGCTCCAACCCTCATCAGTCAGTCACACTAAAGTTTGCTTTTTATGCCTCTCACAGGGTGGGCTTCAGTCACTTTGCTCTCACATTATCAGATAGTATCTTACACTGATAACGCTCTATGTGTGGGTGCATGTAGGTTCAGCAAGCATTCATGCAACACTTTTAAGTGGTAATATATCTCTGCATTGCAGGCCTGTACCCTCATCTGCGTGCATAGAAATACTTATGACGGGCCTTGTGCTTTAAGTAAGCACGAGCAGTGCAATGCCATGTAGGCTGATCAATGGATCTGTTGTTTGCATTGCTCTTATTGAGGGTACAGAGGGCATATACATGCATGTGAATGGCACCACCGAAATTGCTGTTTATAGAGCGTACTATCGCAAAGCATTGCTGGTGTAATACCATCGAAGCATGTTTACATATCTTCACAGTATCAAGCGAGTAATGTAATATACCCTGCTTATAGCCCTCATAGCCACAGCAGAGGGAACGTTGGCTCATTTTAATTTAATATTGACAGGCATAATCTATCAATCTTAGAGCGGATATGGGGCAAAGGGGGGGCATGTTTGCCTCTGACTGTTGACTGAAGTGAATGGAAACATGCTATGTGGTTTTTGTTTAGGCCACACGCACAAACACACGTTTACACATAGAATACCAGAACATGACCCAGTTATCTGAGGACATGGGATTTTATAGCTCACGGAAGACACAGAAAATAAAAAGGCTTTCACTGAGCCCCCCGGGCACCAACAGCTACTGCAAGGTTGAAGTGACGTATAGGATTAATGAAATGTAGATTATCCTGTGGAAGTTTCAACAAAACTTAGTTTGAAATATCAGAGTGCTGCGAGCCTGCCAATACCATTCGGTAGACTGTGCGAAGGAGAAAATGCGGCCCATGTCATTTGGGTTTTTCAGGAGATGTATTGTTTTAATTGAGGGGAACCTTCCTTTAACAGACAGGCATTTCATTATGAATACTTTGGCCTAACAGTAATAAAACAGGCCAGTTAGATTTGCTCGGCGTTTTATTGCATTGTGTTAATGTGAGGTTCTGACATTCCTCAGCTGTTTAGCTTCTCTTTGAGCTTTCTGTCTTTTAACATAGCTGTGTTACATTACACCTTCACCTCACACTGCCTACGGGGGGAGTCATCACTGCAAAGAAACAAGATGAAGCTATAACATGCAACAGCAATCATGATTAAAGCGATGTAACCCACTGAAAAGTGATTCACAAAGAAAGTTTATTATGTATCAAAATGTCACATGGAGATCTACTCCACAGTTGCCGTATAAATATTCTCATTCCGAGTTCTTTGGCAAATCAAAGCGAGATCTGAAGACGGCCTTTCAACATATTGTTTGTAGTGGTGCAGTCAAAGGTCTCCTAACTGTTACCAGTTGCAAGTATAGTGGCGGCCCTGCTCTTTTCTGACCAGCCTCACGGTCAAAGTTTATCCACATATCGGCAAGACCAACAGGAAGGAGCTCATACTTGGTAAATGACGGCGGTTTTCACATGCGATTATATCTTTGCCCGTTCTCACATGTGGCCTAGCTGAAACATGCAGGAGGCAGCACCCGAGGCATCCACTTTCTTAGCATGAGTTTGCCAATTACTTATTACATATTAGAAGTTCTAACATGGAGCGCCCTGAAAGTTTAGTTTAGTGTGGTCTCCTTATTGAACAGGCTTTCAGTTAAAATGTATGAAGAACTGGATTGTGAATATGAAGTATGCAGTTACCTGAATTAAAACAAAAATCCTGTGCAAAAACGAATATCACAACCATCGTTATTTGGGTTGGTTTGATAATAGTTGTAGTTGTTTTATATGAAAAAGGTCTGATTATACATGTAGTTTGAGTTGGGTGCTCTTCCGTATCATGGGAAAAAATTCAGTGGAGAAAAAGAACGTGTTTGGGGGAGTGGGAATTTGGCTCAGTATTTCCATATATGAAGTCAATCCTGTTTTTCAGTAACCAGCATTTGGATCTATTCACTTCCTCTCTTCCTCATTTGTCCTCTTTGTTTGTTTCCGCCTGTCTCTATTCATTCCCAACAAGACCTTTTGGTGGTGTGCGTAGGCGCACCATGGCCCAGACCCTCCAGATGGCGATCCCAAACTTCGGCAACAACGTTCTAGAGTGTCTGAATGAGCAGCGGCTGCAGGGACTCTACTGCGATGTGTCCGTAGTGGTCAAGGGCCATGCTTTCAAGGTACTGGTGCACTGTTTCTCTTCTTTTCACTCAACTGACTGAAGGTTGTGGTTATAATAAAGAAGAAAAGACCCAAGTGTAAACAAAAAGTCCTGTGGCAATCGTGCTCCATGGAAAAGGAACGTCATTATTCTTCAGAAGAACTGCTGTTTGGACATTTTCTTGTTTTTTTGGGTGGGGGGGGATGTTGCAACATGTAACTTTTTGCAGCAGAGGCATATGATGCATCATTCAGTGTGAATCCACATTTGTGCAAGTTTCAATCTCCAGTCTATAACATGTTATTAATGTTTGTTTTAAAGATTGTTTTTTACAGGTTACAGGTTTTCTTTCATTTGCTGAGTAGTTTGAGTTATCCTGTCCATTAGAGACAATGTAATTTGTGCATTGCATTCATTCCTCAGTTAAATATTGGCCTGTAACTAAGGTTTGTTTGTTTTTTTTTACCTTCTCTGAGATCTTTCACTTTGAGTAGGGCCTTCTTTTTCAGGGACATTGAAAGAACTCGATTAGTATTTTAAAAATGAAAGTACACTGAAGAGCTACTAAATCAATATGTTAATAAATCATTGGCTGGGTGTAGAACAGGGGTGGGCAACTCCAGGCCTCAAGGGCTGGTGTCCTGCAGGTTTTAGATATGTCCTTGATCCAACACAGCTGATTCAAATGACTAAATGACCTCCTCAACATGTCCTGAAGTTCTCCATAGGGCTGGTAATGAACTCATCATTTGATTCAGGTGCGATGACCCAGGGTGAGATCTAAAACCTGCAGGACACCGGCCCTCGAGGCCTGGAGTTGCCCACCCCTGGTGTAGAAGCAGTTTACCAAAAGCTGTCAGAAGGGTTAATAACACAGGAAAACAAAGAAAACCCCAATTATCATATAACCCCCTGTGAGCAAGGGCGTTGGCAACAGTGGGAAGAAAAAACTCCCTTTTAGCAGGAAGAAACCTCCATCAGAACCAGGCTCAGGGAGGGGCAGCCATATGCCTATTGCAGTGTAACAAAGGGAGGATTGAGGGTCACCCAATCAAGCCCTAACTATGTACTTTATTAAAAAGGGAAGTTTTAAACCTAATCTTAAAAGTATTATTTGTTGTTGTTTTTTTAAATGAAGCTATACCGTGAGAAAATAAATTCTCCAAAACATCTCACTAGCCCTTAGTAAATCAGTATATTGTAATATGTAAAATCATTTTTAAATTATGTTTTATTTTTCTTATTTTTTTTCTTAGGCTCATCGAGCAGTTCTGGCTGCTAGTAGTTCTTATTTCCGGGATCTTTTCAGCAGCAGCAACAACAGCAATGGTGGAGGTGGCGGAAGCAGTGAGGCCAGCCCAACCGTAGTGGAGCTCCCGCCGGCCGTGCAGCCTCAGAGCTTCCAGCAGATTTTGGCTTTCTGCTACACAGGCCGTCTTAGCATGACGGTGGGGGACCAGTTTCTCCTCATGTATACTGCCGGCTTCTTGCAAATCCAACAGATCATGGAGAAAGGCACTGAATTCTTCCTCAAGGTAAAGCTAAATAGAAATAGAAAGTGAAGTAGCAGAAAACCTAAAGTCATTGTTTCATCAGTTTGAACTGGTAAAATACAGGTTATTTGAGATTTCTGTTTTAAGACTTTCTGCAAGGTAAGATCTATCTATTTGCTGACGCAAAGGTGATATATGCATTTATTGGTAGGTATCCTCCCCCAGCTGTGACTCCCAGGGCCTTCATGGAGAGGAGGCCCCACCTTCAGAGCCCCAGAGCCCTGTGACACAGACCAGTAACGGTGCAGCCCGGCCCGCCTCCTGTCTGACGCCGCTCCCTCTGGTATCACGAGTTAAGACGGAGCAGCCAGCGAGCCAACCAGAGGCGGCCACCCCTTACTCAGTGGTTTGCACTCCTGTCGCCAAGCGACTATGGGAGGGGGGCAGCACCCGAGATGGAGGTGGGGTAGGTTCAGGGGGAGGAGGAGGTGCCAGGAAAGCAGCCCGTTATTCCCAGGAGGCAGTGCGGGGCAGCGCTATCCAGAGCCCCGCAGGTCTCGGACTGGCTGTGGGTATGGGTGCCACCACAACCAACCTCGTGGGAATGGTGGCCGGTGGTGGGATTGGCGGCGGTGCCAGCACCAACGGGAACTCTGCAGCAGGCCTTATCATGTCAGAGGGCGCCAGCCCTGGCACCCTGAGTACCTACGCTAGTGACTCACCTATCAGCTACCATGATGACGAAGAAGAAGAGGAGGGGACAGATGAAAGTGCTGAGGAGCAGTACAGACAAATCTGCAACATGTACACCATGTACAGTATGCTCAACATGGGAGCTGCAGGTAATAGACAGAATAGTTATAACAACACATATAAATATATCTAGCTGAAGTTTTTCATTACACCTTGATTACATGTTTGTACTTTTTTGGTTTGTGGAGACATTGTAACAGCACAAAATATTCACATAAATACATTTTTATAGTTGATTCGAAATTTTTCCATATGGTGATTTTCTAGCTGCTGGTGAGCGTGTTGAGGCTCTACCAGACAACACGGAGACGCGAGGTCGGATGCGTGGCAGAGATCTTTCGTGTCTTCCTGCAGAACTTATTGCCCAAATAGGCAACCGCTGTCATCCCAAACTGTACGAGGAAGGAGATCCTGCTGAGAAACTAGAGTTAGTCTCAGGTATGTTTCTCTGTGTGTGTGTGTGTGTGTGTGTGTGTGTGTGTGTGTGTGTGTGTGTGTATACCTAAAGACGGCAATATTTACAACTAAATTAAAAAAAAAAAAAGAAATTCAAAATGATTAGATTTGGGAGACAAAAATATCCAAATTTCATAGAATTGTCTTGGCTCGCTGTCTCCAAAATGTCAAACTTAACATGAGAAACCTGCAGGTGGGTGATGGATGAAAGAAAAACTGAAACCTTTGACCTTTACACTAAAGGGAATCCAGCGGTTCTGTGATGCTGTCGGGGGGGATGTTTTGCTTTTGTGGTTTGGGTCTGCTTGTATCTTTAGAGGCAAGCAAGGAATAAGAAAGAAAATGCCATGTGTGATCTCCTTTTTCTTATGATGAAACATTTCCTGTTGGGAGAGGTCTCCTCCACCCATCTGCGGAGTGCAAGGGGTCACTGAATAGTTTGAATATAAAACTGATGTTCACTGTTTGGCTTTCAAATCGCCTCTTCTCAGTCGAGTTGAATTGGTTGATGGTTGATGAGAATCAAGCATCTTCTACAACCATCGTCAACCATCAACAGCAAAACAGGAAAAATCTATTTTCTAGTGAAGTACCAGAGACTGAGAATCTAAAGTGCAGCATAGCTGTTGTGGTGGCCTGATACTGTTGTTGGATTTTCTTCTTTAATTTGTTGTTTGTCCATAGGTGTCAAAACGAAATATTTTTTTGTAAAAAAAAAAAAAAAAAAAAAATGGAAAATACCTTGATTCTGCTACAAGTGTATTAAAAATGAAGTCTTTACCTTGATCTAAACTACAGAAATCATAGATGCATTTATACCAGACTGCCGTTGGGTCATTATCTCATTTGTAAATATAGCCAAGCTGCTTCAAATCCTGCTTATACTGTGCTGGCAGTGTTTTAGGAATTCTTGTCATGCTGAAAAATTGAGCTGTTCCCAATTAGATGATTTCCAAATGGTTTCACATAATGGATCAAAATCTGACAATATATTTCTGTGTTCATATATTTAATCAGTTTTAACAAGATATCTAACACATCTGACTGAAGTGCTTGTAGGTTGTAGACACTCAGTGTTGTATCTCTCTCCTGACCTCCTCTATATCGTTATGCATGCTCAGTCCTCCTCCTCTGTACACAGTGACAACAATTTGAACCAAAAAATTCCAAATTGGGTTCATTACACCATAAGACCTGTGGATATTGATTTTCAGTCCAGTTCTTGTGTAATTTGGCGCACCTCAGCCTTTTCTCCCAGTGTTGAGTCTACAAGTGGGAATCACCAGATACTCCACAATACGACATTATCACAATACTTCACTCATGGTACGATATTATTGCAATTTTTAACATTTTGTGACATGCTGCGTATTGCAGTGAGATATATTGTGATTTATCATGTTTTCCAACTGCACATTATGTCCCTAAATTAAACTTTGTTTGTATTGATTTTATCCAATACGATAAAGTTATCTCATTTCAGTTATTTATTTGTTTTTTGCTTCAAAATTAGATTGTGAAGCAAACCAACACTGTCACTGAATTATTAAAACTATTACATTTGCATTCAGCAACCTTCCTGTTCCATGAGTATAACCAGAATACAGCCAGCTGGCAGTCAGCTGAGTCGAGTCCCCACGAGTTATCCTTCTTCATAAAGGCTCATTCAGACTGATGGCAACATGTTGGAAATCTGTCTGCATTTCTAAATTAAAAGTTTCTGTAAACCTTCAGTATTCTGTCTGAGGCAGCTTGCTGTCAGTCCAAGTCAGGCTGCAACTACTTGCAGAAAGGTTGCTTCCTGTCAGATGACACGAGCCTGCTTCTTCGTACTATATTGATATTTGGTATCCCTGTGTTAATATGATATCGCCACACAAAGTATCATGATATGATACTGTATCTTTATTTTTTTTTTTTTTAGTTTTAATTTTAGTTAAGTCAGTGTTAAGTGACTTAACATACAGAAATCCTTCCTCTGTAAATGGTCAGCAACAAGGACTGAAAATGAATAAACAAAGAAGCTGATGTCCAAGGAAACGTAGTTCTTCAGAAAGCCGGAAGAACTATTGCTCAAGACCACGTTAAAAAAAATTACAAGTCTGGCTCCTTGGAAGCAAAAATAAAGATAAAGAAATGAGCAGCTGCTTAAGAGTTTTGCACAGTACTGCATATATCAGAAATATGTTATCAAATTAACTTATCTTATTTATATATTTATCTGATATCACAAGGGCAGCAGGGTGGTGTTGTTGTTAGTACTGTTGCCTCACAGAAAGGTGGTCCAGGGCCTCTCTGTGTGGAGTTTGCATGTTCTCCCCGCTTTTGCGTGGGTACTCAGGCTTCATCCCACTGTCCAAAGTCATGCAGTTAGTGGGGTTATTTTAATTGATAATTGTGAAATTGCCCATGGGTGTGAATGTGAGTGTGAATGGTTATCTGTCTTTCTGTGTTAGCCCTGCGGCAGGCTGGCGATCTGTCCAGTGTGTACCCTGCCTCTCACCCCATGATAGCTGGGATAGGCTCCAGCACACCCACAACCCTGATAAAGATAAGGGGAAGAAGGACAGATGAATCTTATATAACATAAAATAAAAATAAATATATATTTTATTTTTGTGTTGTTTTTAGGTGAATAATTTTATCTGCCTCAGTCTGCAGTCTGGAAATCAATGACATTATGGTTAAAGGGTAGAGCTGAACTATTAAATACATATAGGCAGTATAGTATGAGGCCTAAATAGGACAAGGCAGGTAGCACTGATATATATTCATATCTTCAGAGGACGCTGTCCTCAGATGACTGAGATTGGCACTGGCAAGCAGGGCTGTACTGCACATGTGACTCAGTTTGTTTATGTCAAGGACATACTGTGACTGTGCGTGTTACCTTACCAGTGGGGTTACACACTTCACTCTGCAGCAGCATGTGCCTGTGTCAGAGCAACCTGAAGCAAGTGTTTCAGGGTAGTTTTATACTACATTTGTAAAAGTCAAAGGAATAAACTGAAGTAATGAAACCAAATCAAACCTCAAAGCTGTGACATTTAACTGGCGCACAGGCTTCTCTCTCCCCACCCACAGCTGCAGTGTGATATGAATCAGAGCTGTCGCTAGATAAACAAACTCTCCATTCCAGTAACCGAAAGCGAAGATCCTGACTGTATCATTGCTGTACCTGACCCACAAAAGTTGAAGAAGGGAAATGCCATAAAACAAGATAGCAGATAATCTCAGTAGATAATCTCAGTAGATAATCTATAGCGATAATAAATGGTCTCAATTCTTTCTGGATTCTTTGCAGGTACTTCTGTGTATATATCACGAGCTCAGCTAATGAACTGTCATGTGAGTGCAGGGACCAGACACAAGGTGCTGCTGAGGAGGCTGCTGGCCGCCTTCTTTGACAGGTTTGCTTCTTCCCTCGATTTGTCTGGGTCTATTTATGCAAGTGTTTCATGCAAAGCGTAGTTTTAATATAGAAATTAAAGTTTTTTTGTTTTCTTTTTTTTTTTTTTTTAAATCTGCTGGCATATGAAGGATAAATAAACTATTTTTGTGTTTCCTCTGTTCTGTCTACCTCTTTCTTTTTTTCTTTTTTTTTTGATGTATCAGGAACACTCTGGCCAACAGCTGCGGGACAGGCATTCGCTCGTCCACCAATGACCCGAGTCGCAAGCCCCTGGACAACAGAGTGCTCCATGCAGTCAAATGTGAGCGTACATGTTTTGTCTGTCTGTGGGTGTTTGCCCACAAGCATGCAAACAATTTGTGCATGTACTGATGGAGGGGAATGTACATGCATTCACACTGCATGCACACACTGTGTATTTACACTGTAAACTAAGCCGTATCATAACCGTAGCTGAATTAATGAGTTAGCTGTGTAATGTCTCAGTTTTTCCTTTCAGGTACATTTAGATAGTACTAATAGTAACAACAATAATATTAATCTTTATTAATACTTAGTAATTTTTAAAAAAAATCCACATTACAACGTGCCTCACAGCAGCAACAAAACAAGCATAGTTTGGGGGTTTTTTTTGTTTTGTTGTTTTAAAAGCATAAATAAGATTTGCATTGGTATGATTAGTGTTTGGCGATAACTCTGTGACCGCTAGTTAGTAACATTCACTCTGAAATCGAGTGTTGACATGAGACACACCAGAACAAAGATATTGTCCTGCTTATAGTGGGGTGATCATTTGTTTAGACGTTTTATAGCTTTGAGTTTTGAGAGTTGCCCTTTTTCTTTACAGCTGTGCTTTTTCAGTAAAACCTTGCTGAAAGTGGAAAATGTATCCATGCTCACCATAAAATCAGATTTAAAGACATGTAGCTGTGAGCGGGACTCGTGACATCACTACTAGTCTGAAGCCTGTGTTGCACAACACACATAATACATTGTGAATAGCATTTCAGCAGCACATGAAACACTTTCAGCAGTCTTTTTGTGTAAAACTTAAACCAAAAAATATGTATGTTCATGTTTGCAATCGAGGGCTGAACAAAAAATATATTTTTAGAGCTGTTAAAGACAAAATAATCATATTTCACTTGTTTACTGGATCATACCAAACTAAAAATGGCCATGCATCACATGACTGGTTGTAGCTGATGGAGTTGTGGAGTATGCCACGTCGTTATTCTGCCCAGTGCAGAGCATATTTACTGTGGTGTGAGCCAGTAAACAAGTTAAATGTGACTGTTTTGTCCTTGTTGACTTGAAAGTTTACATTTTGCTACCTTTTCACATTTAGTTTTTGGACTACATTAATTGGATCTTGGGTTCAGTATTCCACTGAGGTTTTTGCCAGTTGAAGCCTGACCTTGTTTTAGAATTTCTAACAAGGTAACAGAACTACTTTCATTTTTATTATTTGCAGAAAAACATCTCCTGCCCAAAATATTATGCAAATCATAGCATTTTTGTCTTTGAACATGCCTGGAGGGGATACTCTATCATTCTCTTGGCACCTTACATGTAGGTGATGTGCCAAAACCCCTGTGGGTGAAAAACAAAGAAAAAAACTGACTGTGCCACCCATTACTTAAACCAAGCAATTTCTGTTTCAGTAGTGAATATTAAAAACATTCCCCTGAAGTAGATTTTCACCAGAAATCAAACAGCAAAACAACTGTTGCTTTGTTGAGGTCACGCCACATGTGCTGGGGTTTTCTTATGCATTTCACATACTGCAACTTTAGTCAGGATAATAAACACTGAACATGAGAGACAGCTGGATAAATAACTTGGCTGGTGTTTATAAAAGATTGCGATTGTCTAAAGTGTTTCGGTTGAATTTTAAACCAAGTGCATAAAGTGTTGATTCGCATATTAAATAGACTTTCTTTTGTCAGTCATGAGTCGTTTTCACATATGCTCTGCAGCCCTGATCATTTCTAGAACTTACTCAGCAGAGGTGCTCATGAGAAGGAAGATGTCCGATCCAGTCGAGTTGCAGCGTTCTTTAACTTGCGGAGATTGTGTAATATCAAACTGTGCCAATAAGCAAATAGCACAGGTGATCATTTGGTACACGCAGGTAATAACACAGGAATATTGCCTATTGGTTGTCACTTGTGCTGCCTCCGCACTCTCTCTACAGGCATTTCCATTGACTATGCCACACAGAGTAATTCCAATAGTGTGAACACCTCTAAAGCAGGCTGTTTCATGCTGTATGCTACATATAAATAGAGACAACTATGGAAATATCCTCATCTGATTCTTTTGAAATTGTCTGAAGGTTTTTGTGTGTAAAGTTCTATAGAGACTGTCGCGGTTCAAACCAAAAAGAAAAAGCCATAGCTGTAGTCATTTCCTAAACACTGTAACTCTCATACAACAGGCCGCTGTGTGCCTATTTGTCCATGAACTCCTCCTATACAATCAGGAGTTCAGCAGCCAAACCTGGCACACAGGTACATCTTAGATTCCTGAAGGTTCTTATCTATATCAGCCATTGTGACATCATCATCATGCTGCCTAGGAGCCACCTACAAATGGGTTAACATGATCTATTTTTAGCATTTCTGCCTTTATACTTCTTCTTGCAACATTGTATTGTTTTCATTCTGTGACCGCAGCATTTAATTTATATCCGCAAAACTTGAATATTGGGATATATGTGATGTATTATGTTGCCTGGCAACCATCTAAATTTAGAGCAGGACCTAAGCATTGCAGGCGATCCATAAAAAATTGACTCACTTTTATACTGTCAGTCCCATATAATCCAATATAGTCCTTAAATATATTTATCAACAAAGCTATTACCCCTTTTAGGTTTTGTTGCCAGTATCACAAATAGATCAGATCATACTGTAGTATGTGCATGTACTTAGAATAAATCCATCTTCATTCAAATATTGGTGAAAGTGATGCTTTTGTCTGTTTTGAGTAGAAGACAGACAAAAGGATCTGTCAGTACACTCGTGAAATTCGTTCTTGGCTCCAGTCACATCATAAAAGTGTGATCAGCCTAATTATTTTCCCTTTTTTTTTTTTTTTTTTTTTGTCAGTTTATTGCCAGAACTTTGCAACCAGCTTCAAAGAGAGCGAGATGAACGCCATTGCAGCTGACATGTGCACCAACGCCCGACGTGTGGTCCGTAAGAGCTGGATACCCAAGCTAAAGCTACTGATGGCGGAAAGTGACGCCTACTCTGCGTTCCTTCCCGAAGGTGTCAAGACAGAGGAAGACGCCCTGGGGGCGGATCCAACCTTCGACCCTGCCTCATTGGAGTCCGCCAGTGGTGCTGGTATGGAGTCAGGCGGCTCTTCAGGTGAATCGCTACCAGGTGTGGGTGGGGACGGAGGACCGTTATTTTGAATGTTTGGTGACGCACATACAGTATTCCCCAGTTGCGCTTGCCTCCTCACTCTTTGGCCCACGCTGATCTCTCACATCTTGACTGTCTATACTACACTGTTAGGGTCAACAGTTGTTGCCCTGATGTAACCAGGACTTGAAAACTTAATTTTTTTTTTTTGCTTTGACTGTATAATGGAGGTAATCAAGAAAAGGAAGGGCATAAGAGGGTCTTTAGTTGTGTCCTAGCTGCCCTCTGCCTCCCCTTGTCTTTTTAAGGTGTGTAAGCGCATCCACTGTTGCATATTAAATACATTCCCTGAGGTGCTGGTGGTTTGGGGGGAGGGCAGGGAGTTACCAGTGCAGCCTGAGGAGGAAGAGATGGCTGGATGGACAGATTTCCAGGAGCAGAAGTGACGGGTATATTGAATGTAAGTGTCGGTGGCATTTTTCTCTATGCAAACCTGACAACTTGTATTCCAGCCTCGGGAAAGAAACTAAATTTCAAAATAGATACATTATTAAAACAAAGTAACACTACCTGTTCTTCCTCCTCTTGCATCTTCCACTGATCACCCTGCAAGTATTCTTCAGCCTCACCTCACCTTTCTTGAGACCAGAGAATCTCACTCGAGTGTTTCACTGTGTGCTGTCTTATAGAAATATATCTCATCTGCCTATTTTTTATTTTTTTTTATTTTCTTTGCATGTTTCTCTGTCTGTAAACTGAAAAGTGATCTAGAAAGAAGAGTGAAAGCTTTTTACTCAGAAGATTGTAATGGGGAAAAAAATTGAAATTTGAAGGGCAACAGGTAATCAAAGATGGTCATATTTTTAGAAGACAAAAACTATATTTATACAAGTGCCCATGCCTAGAATGGTGTGAGCAAAGAGAGCAAGAGGGATTGTTTTAAAATCTCAGTATTCAGCTTTTATTGAAAGAGGGCTTGTCAAGTAAGGAAAAGTGCTATTTTTGCAGGAGTACAATAATAATAATGAAAGGAGTCTTATCATAAGAACCTCAGTCATTTATTTTTATCCTTATTTTACAGTGAAAGTGATGGAATGAGCAGTTGAACTGCTAAATTTGACACATTTCATCTTTTGTTCACTATCTTTAAAGGAATAATAAGACTGCTTCCGCTGGCACGACTGTGACTATGCTTAGCATTTCTTGTTAGGTTGTGAACCTGCAACATTCGCCTCCTTTGATACAGCATTGGCCCACAGTTTTGAAGATTACTTTTGGACATTTATAGGTTACATTTATCTGACAGCTCTGCTAGTTTAGCCTTCGAAGAAAAATTACTAAAAGGAGGGAGGAAAAAAGTGACGTTCACAAGAAATAATTGTGAAATGAACAAGTGCATCTTTCAAATCTTGACGTCAATAAGCTGGTGGGCACAGTGATGTCACAGGGAGGCAATGCTGCTTGAAGCAAAAAGGTTTTAATGGTACTGTGTGTATGTGTGTGTTCGACATAGTTCTCTGGTAAGAAAGCCAAGTTTGTATTGTGCAGATGTGTCTTTGGTGTGTGGCTTATTCATGTATGCAATGCACCACCTCTTTCATCTGGAAATTCAAAATGAGTTTTATTTTGAAGTTTGAAATGATTTTGCACCTTCCATGAGCGATAAGAGTGGTGGTTTCTGCACCTTATTGAGAAGAACTAGTAGTTCATGCACCTTTTGAGAAGTGTTGTGTAGCAATCAAACCCCTTTAGGTGGAATTTGCCTTGTTTTTTGTTTTTTGTTTTTCTTTCTCCCATGCCTGCCTGTATTTGTTATTTAGTAGTGGCACGAACTCCTACTGTAAATAATCAAGAAGACTGTTGAGTTGAATCCCAAGTGTTCTTCTTTTTTTCTGTTGCTGAATGTGTCTGATTTAAGAAATGTCAACAACTGACCTTTTGTATGTGGAAGTTGGTGTTTGCTAGAAACCTTCTGAATGCATGTTAATCTGTTAAGGACGGAGGTCAGTACAGGGGATTCATTCTTACATTTGCAGGTGGAAAAACCTGAAAGTAGTCCGGGTCTGACTCGGAATGTGTTCTTAACCTGATACGTTCGCACGGACAACTGATTACTTTCTCTTTCAGGAATTTTTTTTTCCATAGAGGTTCTATTTTTGTGTGGAGAGGTAGAGTTTGAAAGCCAGGAAGATGCCGATGCTTCCTATCGAAGGCAGAAGTCTTACTGAAAAGATATAAAATGACTAGTGGCATGATAAAGATTCTAGCTCAGCATATTTTCATTATTGTTTCAAATTCTAGGTTGGTTTAGGTGGGTGATACAGTATATGGATGAAACATAAATGCAGTACCTTGTGAGTATTCATTAAGGGTAATAACAAAGAAACCTCAGTTTTGCATTTGACTGTAGATGCCACATGAGCACCCCTCCCCCACATACCTCAAGTATCTTTGAAGACTGTTGTGCTTCCTGTCCCTTATGCAGCTGGTGTCATGTTTCACTCCTCCAAGTTTATTCATGCGCTTCATAAAGGCAAAGCAGTGGTTTATGTGTGAGCTGAATTATAATATGTAGCTTTAATTTGTGTAGAGGTTTTCACAAGATGTTGCTTCACATTGTTTTAAGTATGACTATAATTTTTTTTCAAATCACCAGACTTGTCAGGCATGTAAAAGTTGCCATAATCGGCTGAAAAGTTTGCTTTATTACATACTATTACTCAGAAGAACTGTCAGCGAGTCTCCAAATAAGATAAAATATGACCAATTAAGATTTCAACGTGAGAAACACGTTTCTGTTTTTCTCCCACAGTAATCATATTACTCAGTGACCCACTGAATGACTTGTACTGTATTGTGAGTCATTAACGAGAGCTCAGCTACGCCAGTGAATTGGTGTCGACTCTAATGAAGCAGCTGCCCAACCCGTATACGGAAATGTCCCCACTGCACCATTGACCTAGTAAGATTATGCTGCTGTTACAGCTTCAAAGCTTTTACTACATATAAACAGTGATTAGGACCCATGTTGCCATCAGTTCAACAAGTTCAGTTGAAATAAAATGTGGTTCCGGGACATTTCAGGGGTTTCACCCTTAAGTAAAAGTTCACTGACAGCCAAAAACTCCCTTATTCATAACTTGATTGCTGTCGCTCAGTCCTCCATCATCACTAGGTATGTGGGTGTTACTCGTTTTTAATTTGTGTTCTTTTGAGAGCTCTCTTGCTTTTTTTTATTGAACATTCTAAGGAATTTCTCTACCTTTCAGCATACGTGTTTACACTTACAAAATGTAGACCTACACACTTGAATGGATAAGGTGTGGCACGGCATTGGGAACCTTTTGTCACTAAACAGTACATATATAAATATGATTATATACATGTATAGATAAATACTGTATATTATATATAGACGCACACATAGTTTGTTTGTTGTGCACTCGCAGCATGAGGTATATATTTACCCAGATACAATGCTTCTCTTCACAACCTGTGCAGTTATTGGTCTGCCCATGTCTTTGCCCCTGCTCTTTGCCCTCTGTAACCCTGTAGCACCAGTGGACCTCCTGTACTGCTCATCCTCCTCTTTCTGTGTTCCAAGTGCCAATAACTTTGTGAAAGCCCTGTAACTGTGACCCAACATTATCAAAGGTAATTGCACATTAACAACTTTAAGATAAATGAATACAAATCATAGAGAAAATGTCAAAAATGGAACAAATAATGAGTACCTTAATAAAAGATTTGTAACAATTTCTCCAAGACTCCTCGTTTTTGTGTTTCATTAATTGCTTTAATGGTGTTGCCTGCCATGTGCTCTCATGGCGTTTGCTCACTGGTGAACTTAATTGAATCTTACTTGATTGCAAATGATTTAATGACACAGCTCTGCAATGGTTAGCACTACTGTGGTTAGCACAGCAAGAAGATGCTGGGTTCAAATCCACCGGCTGGTTGGGCGGCCTGGTCTCCTTGCATGGTGTCCTTGTGTTTGTGTGGGTCCTCTGCATGTTAGCTCAGCTAGTGATTCTATATTTAATGTGAGCATGAATGGTTGTCTGCCTCTCTGTGTTAGCCCTGCATCCGGCTGGTAGCCAGTTAGGAAAATGGTTGTAAGGTTTATTTAATTGTAATTGATTTAATTAAAAATATAAAATGTACTACAGGCTAGTAAAAATGTAACATTAGATTTATTTTATGGTGCATCTAAATTGAAAAACAGTATCAGTTTATGAAGTGTTTTATTGTAGAAGTGTTTTAATGTAATTTATTTAAGCACCATTCATAAACCTAATTTAAACTCATTCTTGGATGTTTCTTTACAGTTACGCTTCAGTGCTCACACCTGGAAGCTGTCATGTATGACCTGTCGCTTTCATGCAGTATGAACGTGTCACACACAGTTGTTTTTGCCATCATTTGTTTACAGTTTTGCTTTGACATGCTTGAAAAGAGCTTCCTGATGAGGTGTTAAATAATGGGTTATATTTCATATTTAGATAAAAGGATCTGAAGCGCTGTCACTGTCTCCATTTTCATTGCATGCATGACCTTTTTTTAAATCTTTGTTTTAAAAACAGATGTCAAACATGCAGGACGGGAAAGTGTCATGTAGGCTTTTAAATTTCTATTGTTAAGTGCACCACCCAGTGTTAAAAGGCTAACAAGACAACAAATACAGGAAATTAAATCACTGAAACTGTTCAAACATTGTATGATCTTGTAGCTCAACAGCTCAAATCTAAGCTTATGGTGACATTTACAGTAATCTTATACTGATGAAGAGCAAACATTAAAACTGGATTATTGGGAAATACAGCTATGAATTGGTTTCTAGATGAAGAACTGATCTATATACAATAACCCACATCTGATATCAAAGATTTGCCTCCTTGTTAAATTGCTGTTTAGTTGGCTGCCATCATAATGGACTGTGTGGTAAAGAAGTAGGATTTTAAATAGGATTTAAACCTCTGAATCTCTTGTTTGAAACACCTTTTTTAAAAAAAAGTTGTGATGCTGTATAAAATGTAAAAAGAAAAACAGAATGCAGTGGTTTGCATGTTAAATAAAATGATATTTTGTTCACAGTAGAACACAGAAAATATATCAGATGTTTAAACTGAGACATTTTGGTTTTTAAACCAAAGCAAATGTTGTTCATGAGCTCAGAAACCCAGGCCTAAATCTTGATTAAACTATATTAATGGTGGGGTTTTTTTTTTGGTTTTTTTAAACAGCTAAAAGGCTTGAGCACTGAGGGACATGGTTAATTGTCAATATCTATAGGGGATTAAAAGCTGGTTAAGTGTATTACATTCATAGATTCTCAAAGATGCTAATCTGAAATCGAATCGAATCTAAGGCTAATCTGATTTATTAGAACAGACATGGTAAATGCTGCCATCCCATCTCCATCATGGATACAGTGTTTCATACGAATGTACTAAGGAAGCTATTTAACAACTTTTTCCAACTCTATCTTCTCTGCATCACGTTAGCCAAGGTTAGCAAGACAAAACTCATCTCTTACAATGCTAAAGCACTGAAGCTCATTTACTTGCAAATGCTAGCTATGTTTGCATAAGAAGCGCAGGTCGTAACTGATTTCAGAACAGTAAAGCTGAGCCAGTGCCAACTTTCCTTGCACTCTGGTCTGCCCTCAATTTTATCTATAATGTTCATGCGCAAACCACCAGAAAAAAGCCGCTGGTCTCTCAGCTTGCCCAGCTCCAGTCAATATTCAACAGGAGATGGACACACCTGTATTACAGAGAGAGCTAGAGTCTCCTATTGGACTGAAATAATCACAACTTTCAGCAACAAAGCTGGCTAGGGGCCACAAGATGGCAGAAATGTAAAGGCTGAATGCACATATTAATTGACAGGCTAGGAGCTTTATGACTGTGCTGTCTGAGATGAAAGAGATGTTACTTTGGTGTATATATATGTCTATTTTTAGATTTGACAAAGCAAGCATTACTTTCCTTGTAATGTGACCAAAAGATTCTGAGAATCTAGGGAGCTCTCTGTGCCCATGTGACAAGGCTGAACATTGATACTGGATGATGATTGCTGGGCCCTCAGATGGCGCTACCCAGTGGCTGATCTAGAAAATTGTACACGGGTGGACAAATGAGGAGGAAGAGGTCTAGGCAGGGTGGCACATACCTCTTCAGTGAAGTATGTGAAAATCCCCTGTATGTAAATGGAGTCAACAAAATATCCACAAACACACTTTAAAACTATTTATTGTATCATTATCTCTTCTAAGAAAATAAAGCTTTAGGACAAACAATAAAAACAAGCCATATATGAACATAATCCAGGTGGACTGAGGCTAAATCAAAAATCTGATTTTTTTTTTTTTCATTTCTTTGAAAAACATGATGTCACATTCTCTGGACTAAATAGTCCACCCAGCTTGTTATCAGCGCTCACTGGACTGGACTTGTTGCACAGGTGGCATCTATCACTATCAATTTGCTGAGCTGCTGAGAGCGACCCAGTCTTTCACCAATGTTTGTAGGAACAGTCTACATACCTAAGCGCTTGATTTTATACCTGAATTCAATTATTTAGATGGGTGAGTGAATAATTTTGGCAATATGATGTATTTCTGCAAAACAAATCACAAATGCTAAAGCACAGATATGTTTGGGAAAGGTCAGTGTAATGAACAAAGGATTTAAGAGGCAGACTTTTGAAATAAGGAACGAACATTTTCACAATATTCAAATTTTGGAGATCCACTAGTAGACTATACGCCACCTTTCGGTTGTCCATAGAGTCTAAGAAAGACAAGCTGGGATAATAACTTGTTTAATTTTTCACAAACTTGAGAAGTTAGCAAATACTGAGATATCAGATTGTGACCGTTTATTGATTAGGACATCTATCACATAGCCTAAATTTTTCTCAGCTGTTCCTAGCTTGATTCCTGGCTGGTTTGACTTTAAAAGCATGTTATTTATCCCTCCTCACTCTCTCGATATTCCCTGTCTTCCTCCTCTATGATGGAAAAACAAAAATGTCCAGTAAAGTTTAAGCTTTTAAGTGGAATGATTAAAGTGGAATTTTTGACTAAACATTTTATTTAAAATTTGAAACTAATGTGTAATAAAATTATTACATGAAAGTAAATATGTTGCAAAAAAATATTACGTTTATAGTATTAGACTTTCTCTCAGACCTTTTGACCCAATATATATTTTACACTATTAACACTGTTGTACTGTTACATTCCCATGTAGATGGCAAGCTATTCTTCAGATGTGGAGTACAAGCATTGCTTGCACAAAACAAATCGTCTTCCAACATGATGGCTGCTGCCCCCTTGTGGACCATAAAGGTATTGCTTTAGGCCGATCCTATAATGAATACATAGAAGAAAGAAAGAAAGAGAGAGAGAGAAACTGATTTTAAATAGGATTGAGGTCCTGAGACTGGCTATGGCATTCCATGACACTAATGTGTTTCTTCTTTAGCCACTCCTTTGCTACCTTGGTGTTATGTTTTGGATGACTGTCATGCTGGAAATTGCAATTAATTGTGGCAATGGCTATTGTGTAGCTCGGGAATTCTCTAGTTTTTCTGGGATTTAAGTGATGCCTCACTGATGTAAAGTAATGCATTGCCTGACAAATTTGAAATGCAATGTAGATATCTGATACTGAATGAAGACATTAATAATGCATGACCAGAACAAAATGCAAGGCAGCCGTAATGCATCAGCTTATTCTAGTGTACCACAATTATTGGAAGAGTGAATACTCCACTCTTTAAAACAGGAAATGCTTTGTTATGATTTTGTTTCAGCAAAAATAAAAAATAAAAATAAAGAATCCAATTTTAATTGGCAAATAAAATGTTACAATTAAAGAGCAGATGACTTGCTGCCAGACATGATGTGCTGTGTTATAAAAAGTTACTGAATGTGGTATGACAGACTTCCTATCTCTGTCGTTGCGACAGCAGATCAGAATCATTCTGTTGTGTTCCTAACCTCTTACTTTTGGGCGTGATCACCATCTCTTTCATCGTATTCACATTCAGAAACAAATCTCCCAGACCACACAGTTTTTCCTTAGGTGATCTGCAGTTGAGACTCTGAGGTGTACAAAGTGAACATGGTGGAGGCACTGCCCCCTGTGGAGTTACTGTACAACAGATCACCAAAGCAAACAGAGTACTCTCCAATCACAATTCCTGTGAGGTAGTCAGTAATCCAGAAGATGATGGATGTCTTTGCTTATTTTTCCAGTAGATTCTTTCGTAGTAGCAGCTGAATTGTGTTAGGTGCATTTAAGGAACGAAAGAAGGTGATCCTCACAGTGTAGCCATTACTATCTAGATGGGAATATAGTTTTTGCACTACTCTGACTGTTTCATCCACCCTCAATTTTGGTTGATATCCAAACTGCACAAGATATATTTTCATTTCTGGTGGGCTGAGATTAGTATTTTTATCTCCCGTGAGGAAGCTCCTGTGGTTTGAACACAATTACTCAATAGTTATTAACCTCTGATGGTGTCAACTTCAGTACAGGAACCAGAATGGATGCTTTTCCACAACACCAGTATCTTCTCCTGCTTCAGACTCAGGTTGTAATTGTGACCCACCTGTGCTCTCCAGACTGCCCTCTAGCTGTCTGTCACCTTAAACCCAGTGATTTATTTTTTCTTTATTCCACTTAAGACATTCCTTGTTTTAAGCCCCCAGCTTCCTCTTGTATGAGTTCTTGCATTTCCTCAGTTTCACCCTTAGGCCATGCTGCACTCTCCTCAGTTCTTCCCCATCTCCAGACCTAGAGAGTAAATTCTTTATGAGCACATATTATAATTTTTTAATAGGCAGCAAACACCAGCATTTTGAGTCACTTCCATAAAACAACCACGAGAGGGCAGTCTTTAACTGATCTAGCTTTTTTTCACAGGGGACCAGAAACAATTTTGAATTTACCGAGGTTAAAATTGACCTCTACCTTTAATTTGGGAGCTCAGAAAAATTATTGCAGGAGCCGTCATTTTTACACACAGTCTACTCAAAGTCTGAGCAGAAAATAAAGCTCAAATCACTTCACAATTCATCTGGTAGGTGATTTTCTCAAACTTGTGTAGCTTTTTAGATGATGTAGATGTTTAGTCCAGATTAGTCTACATCTAATCTGGACTTTCTGTCTCGTTCTCCGACTGCTAGTTTTCTCGCTTCTCTTTGGTAGATTTGTTTAGGGTTTTCAGTCTATGTATTACCTGTTTTACTAACACTGAGAGTTAATGCAAATGCAACATTTGACAATCATCTCCAGGACTTTTACTTGCTTACTCTGTAAAGAGATGAAGAGAAAGTCCCACAAGTGTCTGTGAAACAGCTTTTGAGGGAATTATAATTGATCTCCTAAAAATAAACCACTGTGTATAAATAATGCCTCTTCAGCTTTTTTTTACGATTTTTTTGAAGGTCTCAAACTAAACTGAAATAACCAAAATGTTGTCAACTTTCAAAAATGTATCAGCCTAAGTCTATTTTTCCAAGTAAGAACATGTTTCAGGGGTTCAGACCTATCATTATCGAGAATTTATGTTTTAGTGAGAGGCATTCTCAAGAAAAAACAATCACCTGCATGCCAGAAATTCCTTAGGAATTACGAAGCTCGAGATTAAAAGTCTTCGCGTTTCCTTCATGACCCAAAAATCTTATGTAGCACATCTTTAAACCGGCACAGTATACAGTAAACCGATACCGAGTGCATTTTTAAAAGTTTAAACTTCTCATATTTATGTTATATTTCATGTAGACCGCTCTGTCACTGAAAAGGGAAGCGGGCACACTGCGGTTTCTCATCACCCCATAATGTAGCAGAGTGAGTTTCATTGTCCAAATATGGTCTGAAGGAAGCAGCAAGCACTGACGCAATCTGGTGTTGTTACTTTAAATGGCTTCAGGAAAGCAGGGCTCCCACTCACGTCATGGGTTTTCCTTTGCGCTGGCCCACTACAGCCGGATGGACTAAATATGGGCATCTGTGTGTGCGTTTGTGTGTGTGTGAGAGAGAGCGCAACACACTCCACCTCCCATTTTTCTTTCTTCCTGCAAGAGGAAGCAACACCCTGGGGGGGATGGGTGTCATTGGAGAACTCACAGACTGATTGGTATTAACCCTAGAAGTGAAACGTAGTTCGTCTCTGGAGTAAAAATGTGACTGAAAAAACAAATAAACAAAAACAGATTGAATTTATGCACTTCTTAGTAAATCTGCTACAGATTGCCTGCAAGCAGTAGAAGCTTGTTGAGTGCAAAAACACAGGTAAATAATTTCCTTATGGAGAAATAAAATATTCGAATTCTGATGTTTGATTCACCTCTGCAAAGGTAAAACTTTGGGGTAAGAAGACTGCCAGTACAAGGTCTCCAGATTTGAATTTCTTTTCAGGAAAATTAGATTTTTCCTGAGGCTAGAAGTGTATTTCAAGACAAAAGGGATGATGATGATGAATGTAATAATAATAATAATAATAATAATAATGATAATTATTATTATTATTATTGTTGTTGTTGTTATTATTATTATAAAAACCCGCATTGTTGTAAATGAACAATGTCATTAAAAGAGACACTATCGACTCTTTTAAAAAAACACAGCCAGACTCCAATTTTTACATTTATTTATTAAATTATACTGATGTCAAAAAAGGGCCTTTGGAAGAAATTATTGTTTATTCTCTTTTCCATTAATTCACTTATGTGTTATATATCTCTACAAAGATCTGCAATAATGTATATACCTTGGACACTTCATAAACACTAATAACTGTATATAGGTTTTACTGTATCATGTGTAATTCATATTTATATTTTGATGCATCATATTCACTTAGCGCTCTGTTTTACATTATTATTTTTTCATTATTTTTAGATACAATAAAGCTGACCTTGACTAATTTTATATATTGTTTATCATAATAATCATCGCTGTTGATATTATTATTATTAGTAGTAGTTATCGTTGTTGCAGTAGTAGTTTTATCACTGGGCGAGTTATTTTCTGCTTTGTGTGTGTGTGTGTTTTGCAGCTTACAGTAAATAGTCGAGCTTGTTGTGTATCTTTGAGGATTAAAATAGCTACAGTTGTCTAACCAGCTGGTGCACGGCTGTTTGAAACAGGAGTCCGGGTATGAGGCCGGTGGGCGGGCCTCTGTCGTGTGACGCGGCATTGAGTGACGTCAAAGAGGTGATAAATAGCTGTCTCGCGCTTCGTCCGTGTCTGTGTGAAGTCAGAGGGGGAGACACGGGATATACAAACCGTTTGACTGTTTGTCTGGGAGTAGTTTCAAAACAAGCCGTGACATGGAGGTCAGCGCAGAGGCCAAGAGGATCATGGTCGTGGCTTTGGGGAAACTGTACAGCTCCCGCACCCAGCGAGGGGGTCTCCGTCTTCACCGGAGTCTCCTGCTCACTCTGGTCATGAAATCTGCCCGGGACATCTATCATGCGGCCCAGGCGACAGCTCAAAGTGCCGCCCCGACATGTGAACCACAACACCCGGCTGTTAATGTGATAACCACAAGGCCAGCTGCCGCTCAGGGGCTCCAGAGTCCCGCTTCTCACCCAGCTGAAGAGTCACGGACCGCCGGTTCATCCACGGAGCTGCGCTGCGCTCCGCACGCGCACGCCCGCGCGGAAAACAAGGAGAATGTGTGCCCGTCCGGCCCCGCACAGCACTCCAGGAAAAGACGGGGCAAAGCGGCTGCTGAACCGGACTTTCTGCCCTGCAAGAAAGCAAAACTCGAGCATTGGAACTGTCATCAGCAGCTCATTGTCAGCTCCGTTTTGAGTGACTATGTGAAGTGTAGTAGTGAACTGCGAACAGCCCCAACCCCCATTCCCGTGCAGACAGCCATCGCAGCGTGTTGAAGACCTGCTGAAATTAAAGGCAGTGAACTTTTTTAAGGCCTGGATGTCTGGACGTGTCCATTTTGCAGGCTACCTGCTCCAGGGACTGGCTTTGGATGGATGACCCAAGAGTCCCAGTCATGGCTGAGCAAGGAAGCCCCGGAGCATGCCCACCGTGGAGGTCTAAGTGACTTGTGATCTAATTAATGACCTCACCTGATCAAAGGCGGGACTATCATTACGCGTTAAACTAGACTGTATGAATTGACTCTATGTACATTTTACACAAGTGTGTTTGGGGACCATGCTGTCTGAACAGCAAATGTACATTTTTACTGAAGATTTTTTTTTTGTGGGGTGGGGGGGCTCAGAATGCAAAACCTTGAATGACTTTATCTACCTCAGTATTTATTAAACCTTTGGTACCTAATATGAATCTGAAGTCGTGTGTTGTTTATAAGCTGTCATATTACAGTACAGATAGCACAGTGAGAGACCAAGGTGTTTAATGTATAATGGGTGGAGCGGCTGTGAGGTGCAAGAAAACCGTGTGAAAGTTGGATGTGGGTGTGTGTTTGTCAGTCTGACAGGAAACTGGCTTGGGTGTTTTCCTCCCCCACGTCTCCTCCACCTCCAGGCTGATTTGCAGAACAAAAGCTGGGACAATTCCAGGGATGGGGGGCTCTAAAGAATGAGGAGGGGGAGGCTGTCAAGCCTTTTGACTGACCAAACAAGGAGAACAATCGGGGTCCTGTTGCCATCCAAGAACTACACTGCTGTTTTTTTGTTCACATTCGTATGCATTCCATATGCTCTAAACCTATAAACGTGGATAAAGCTCTTGGCTCTACTACTATTTGAGTGTTGCAGCAATTCACAATTATTTAAACAAATCAAATAATTAGATCTGTTTTTCTGATTAAAATTAAATTTCCAGATTATAATTTTTTAATCTGCATTTAAAGGTTTAAAATGCTTATGATTGTTTGGCTCTATGGAAAGCAGTGTGTGAGTTATGTTTTTAAAACTATAAAAGTCACAGCATGAAGCAAGTACAACAGGGATTCACCCGCCGCTGTGTTTGTGTTGGGGGAAGGGGGTTAAGCCTGGAAAATAGAAGCAGGAATGTGGGGGAAGTGCCTGTGTGGCCTCCACGAGGCCTCAACTTGTGCAGTTTATTCTTCCGGCTGAAACCGGAGGGCCCAGAGGGGCTGGGAGGAGTGGCCGGAACTGTCTCTACATGCCTGTGAAAATACACATCAGACACATGAAACTTTTAAGTGCATGTGTGTGCCTATTCCTGTGCAGACTGCTTCTTTACTCCACCTTCACTCTTTTTATTTTGTCCACATACAAGCTAATTTGGAATTTACATGCTGAAAACTCAAGTCTTCTTCATGGCAAAGCATAAAGGAACTTATATATTAGATACTTCAGAACTGAAATACAAAATACAGGGAAAAAAAGAATTAAAATTAGACCAATAAAAGCAACTCAGATGACTCTGTCCCTTCATCAACCCTGATATTTAAAGGTTTGTAAATCTTATTTTATATTCTATCTTATATTTTAAGCCACCAAATATGTCAAATAACTGTCACATCAGAGACCAACCTCTCCACCATCATCCACCGTTATGCAGCACTCAAGACTTGTTGCTTTGCCAGCATCTTTAGCTAAATTAGATCTGACTGCTGTGTTAAAATGAGGAAGCTAAATGAGCTGACTGAGCCTTTTCAGGCAGATGTGTCAGCGAGCCTCAGCATAGTGTTGCAGAATGGAGGAGGCCTGTTTAATCCCAATGCCAATGATTCCAAGGTCATTTTTATGCTGAGCGAATCATCATACTGGGTGTGATTATTATGATTATTGAGAATATTGTAGCTGACAGGCATCTGAAGTCTTTACATTTCACCAGTGAATCGCGTGAATTTCAACAAAACACGTGTTCCTGAACACGTGACAGCTGACTGCCCTTACACTGCCCGGAAGGTTTCTGTGTCTGGTGTTTGTGCTCACACCAGTTGCTGCTGATGGTAAAAGCAAATATGGTTTAATACCACAGTTTTCTTAAATTCTCGAAGGAGAATAAAAAAAAAGAATGAAAACAAACAACAAAAAAGGGAGTAACTGGATTTTATCCATTAGTATGTGAGCAACCCTGATCCAATTTTCATGCAATCATGAGAGTACTTTGAAAGGAGCTGGCCGTTTACTGCGCTTCTCAGCTTTTCCAAAGTAATCTCCAAAAAGATAGCAGGGTCACTGACAATCTCTCTGTCCTCTGACTACTTCATAAAAGTCAAAATGTGTAATTAAAGTGTGAAGGTGAAAATTTTAGCATCATCAGTTCTGCAACCTCCAGATCAGGGTCCTCTCTTTTTGTCAGTACTACCGTCTCCAAACTGTACATCATAGCAGGTCTCACTACCATCACAAACCTCCCTTTTTATTTTGCTGCTATCCTTCTGTCATAAATCAGCCCTGACAGTCATCTCCAGCTACTCCACCCTGCCTGCAGTCTCTTCTTCACCTCTCTTGTGCACTGTCTGTGCTTTGGGTGGTTGACCCCAGGTATTAAACTCCACCTTCACTACCTCTCCTCCTTTAGTATTCACCTGTCTATCTGTCTCCTTCTCATTTACACACATGTACTCTGTCTTGCTTCTACTGACTTCTATTCCTTTTCTTTCCAAAGCGTGCCTCCACCACCTGTCCAGGCTTTCCTCCACCTGTTCCCTACTCTCACTACAGATTAGAATCTAGTCTGCCAACATTGTAGTCCATAGAGACTCCTGCCTAACCTCATCTATCAATGTGTCCCATCACTACTGCAAACAAGAAGGGGCTCACAGCCAAGTCCTGATGTAATCCCATCCCCACCTTGAACCCATCTGTCATTCCTACAGAACACCTCACCACTGTTTTGGTGTCCTCATACATGTACCAGCCTCACAATCGTCAATTCCTCATGCAGTACCACATATCCTCTCTTGGCACCTTTTGTGATACACTGTTCAAAAAAATTGAAGGTTTGAAAACACATCAGATCCCAATTGGGAAAAAATGTGTTGGATAGCTATACTGATATGGACTGGGCAAAGTGTCAGGAATGAAAGAATGCCCCACTGATTAATGGAAATGAAAATTACCAACCTACAGAATCCTGAATTAAAAGACACCCTGAAAATCAGAGTGAAAAATGATGCTGCAGACTAGTCTACTGTTGCAAAATTTCATTGCAACAACTCAAAATGACACTCAGTAGTTTGTGTAGGTCCTGCCTGCTTTTATGCATGCCTGACAATGCAGGCTATGCTCCTAATGAGATAACGGATGGTGTGCTGGGGGTATTTCCTCTCAGACCTAATGGCAGTCAGGCTGCCGTTGCAGAGCCTGCTGTGTTTCTCCATGGATATGCCTCTGAGGCATATCCATGCTGCACGATGTTACAGGAAGCATGATGTTTTTCACAGTTTCTCCAGACCCTTTCAAATCTGTCACGTGTGCTAAGATTGAACCTGTTCTAATCTGTGAAAACCACCAGTGGGCACCAGTGATGGACCTGCCAGTTTTGACAAATGCCAATTGGGCTCCTTGTTCCGGGCAGTGAGTACAGGGTCCACCAGATGATGTCTGGCCCTCAGGCAACCCCAATGAAGTCTGTTTCTGATTGTTTAGTCATAGACATTTATAACAGTGGACTGAGACTTTTATACCAGTATTCCTGTACTTCCTTCAATTCTGTGACTATCCCCCATTTTCTTTCCTAATCCTTCATAAAGTTCTTCATTTGGTAATACATTCACCTGCTATTTTATTAGGTACACCTTGCTAACAAAGTGGTTTTGCCTTAAGAGCTGTTCACAGATCTTGGTCCTTATCAACATGATTACATCATGCAGTTGCTGCAGATTTGTCAGCTGCACATCCATGATGTGAATATGTTGCACCACAACCCAAAAGTGCCCTATTGGGATCAGATCTGGCGAAGTGATTATTTGAGTTTTGTGATATGGTGCATTACTCTCCTGTAAGCAGCCAGCAGAAGATGGATACACTGTGGTCATAAAGGGGTGGACATGCTCACCAACAATACTTAGGTAGGCTGTGGTGTTTAAATAATGGTCAGTTGGTACTAAGGGGCTCAAAGTGTGCCAAGGGAATATCCCCCACACCATTACACCATGACCACCAGCCTGAACTGTTAATACGAAGCAGGGTGGATCCATGTTTTCATGGTGATTAGGCCAAATTTTCAGCCCTAAATCTTAATGCTGCAGCAGAAATCGAGACACATCAGAGCAAGCAGTGTTTTTTCAATCTCTCATTGTCCAGTGTTTGTGAGTGGTGCGAACTGTAGCTTCAGTTACCTGTTCTTAGCTGACAGATGTAGGACCCGGTGTGATCTTCTGCTGCTGTAGCTCATCAGCTTTAAGGTTCAACATGTTGTGCATTTAGAGATACTCTTCTGCATAGCTTGGTTGTAATGAATACTAATTTGAGTTACCCTCACTTTTCTGTCAGCCCAAATCAGTCTGGCTATTCTCCTCTGACCTCTCACATTAACATTTTTACTCAGAGAACTGTCGCTCACCGGATACTTTCTCTTCTCCATAATGTTCTCTGTAAACCCTAATGATGGTTATGTGAGAAAATCACTGTGGATCAGCACTTTAGGATCACTTAAATCACCTTTCTTCCCCATTCAGATTTTCAATTTGTCTTCATCAGGTTTTCTTGACCACGTCAACACACCTACACTGAGTTACTGCCATGTGACTGGCTGATGAACCAGTTGTTTACTTAGCTGTTTTATAGTGATAATACTACACAAAGGTACTGTGGCCAAGAAATATGAGTACAGTTTTAAAGTTCATTTGTGGCTTTCACTTTCTGTGAGTAATGCTTACAAGCGTTTATTTTTCTTGACTGACTGACAGGTAGATGAAATGGACTGAGCAACCTATGCACTTTCCTAGGGCGCGCACACACACACCTACACACACAACACATGCAAATTCAAAGCTGAAAAAGACTTGACACACAAAAAAGAAATGACACAAAGCAGTATGCATTCTCTCTGGATTTTATTCTTTAGGAAGAGTTTCTGTTTGGAATTACAAAATGCACTGGTAGAAATAGCGGTGAGACTGGCTGAGAGTGTGACAGGTAAGAGCGTGAGAGAGACAGGGTAGAGAAAGAGAGAGAGAGCGAGAGAGAGAGAGAAAATAGAGAGTGAGTGAGAGATCAAAGGACCATCAGCCAGTTTTTAACAAGTACATCAACAGTTTTGGCGAGCTCCTCCATCCCTTGACCCTCCCCCAACACAAAAGTATAAGGAAGAATACACCATCGTCTGAACTGTACTTTCTTTTCTTTCTTTATATTTTTATTTTTTCTGTTAAATTAAAAACAGTTCTTTCTTTTTTTTTTCACATGGTGTCCTGAACATGGTTGTGCTGTGCCTCAACCCCATGTAACAGAAGAAAAACAAACAGGACTTTGACTCTCACCAAAGTCTCTTTTTTGTGGTTTTACTCTTTAGATTTTTTTTAAGTTTTTAAAACATTTTTTGTTTTCAAAAATAGAAGGAAAAAAGGAAACATTGCTTTTTAAAAACATCTATCTATTTATATATCACTTTTTTCTTTTTTTTAAATTCCTCTGAATTAATTAATCTGCTTTTTCTTTTATGTCCTGAAGATGACTTTTTAACCCACGGTGTGGCATGCACATAGCACATGCATTTCTGGAACTAGATATTTTTTCCTTTTTTAAAATCTTTTATACTTGAAAAACGAACAAAAAGAAAAAAAAAAACAAAAAACATTTTTTTATTTATTTATTTTTTCTCCCAGTAGCGACTTTACATTGCTTTTTGAAGACTTTGTGTGGTTAATCAGCGTGTTAGTGGATTTTACTGCAGCATATACACAAAGATGGAAGGTGAACATTTTGGGGCTTTGCACGTTCCATTCAGAGGTGGGGGCAGGTGGGAGGGGCTTTACTGACATCACACACACACACACACACACACGCACGCACACGCACAACCACAGAGCTGAAGGTCGTTACAATGATTTGACTTGAATGTCTTAAGATTTCAGAAGAGTTCTGGAGAATTTTTAAAAAAGCATTCAGAAAAACAAAACGTAATTTTATTTGAAACACACCCACCCGTGTGCATACATACACGCAAAAACCCACAGACACACACCACAACCAGGAGCTACATACCTTAGTGTGCTTTCTAATTTTACATGTAGTGATGTGAGAAATATTTTTTGTGACATTCCACTGAGGTTGGAAAGACACTAATAGGCAGTGTTTTCTATTTTTTTTTTCAATGCATTCTCTGGTCAACATGTGATAGGCCTCCAGGTAAGATGTGGGTCAAGTAAAAGAATGAGAAAAAAAAGGAACTTAAAATAAAAAATAACAGTAATGTTGGGTCTGACGGTGGTGTGCGTTAGTGACAAGTGTTAGTTTGAGGCACACAGAGAGAACTGAAACTTATACAAGAGTGATACGCACAGAACGCAGGTGATTTTTAGGACTACAGCGAGGCCCAGGCATCCTTTCTCCAGCCCGTCTGCTACAATACGACTCACACACCTGCGTTTTTACACAGATAAGGCGGTCTACTAGCGAGAGAATGAGCTAAACTGCATTTTTGGTGCACTCACTGTATAACTTTGAGTCAGAAGTGAATAGACCGGGACACTATTTGTCACACAGCGCCATCTGTAGGTCAAAGGCGATGGCAAGTGGATTGTAAGACCTGCAATTCAATGCATTTTGATGTACAAATTTCAAATAGTTATTAACTTTGAAGAAGACTCAGAGTAAGAGGACAGCTCTGTCCTCCTGATAACTCATTCTCCCACAGTGTAGTGGTGTGTTCCAGCGCCACCCAAGGGTTGGAAAAAGGATTATTTTCAAATCTTCAAAGATCAAATAAAAAACAAACACATAGAAGAAAATATAAGACCAAATATGGAGAACTCGCCTCATTCTCACGCTCATCATGATCTTTACAAACAATGGTATAAGTTTATCCCTTAATATGTTCAGCAACAAAGAAAACAACGATGAAGAGTTTCTCTCCTTTCTGCACATTTCTATTGGTCTCTTTCTGCTGCCTCTGTGTTAACCCCACACCCTGGAAGACTTTTGAGATGTTACTGATTTGTCAGACATAATTCACCGTATCCATGTTTATACCCTGCGTCCCATTAAACCATTTTTTAGGGTTAATTACAAAAAAAGGTAACTTCCACAAAAATAAGTACAATTCCAGCTGTATCAATGGCAGGCATTTGGCACGGAATAGACAGTAGACCAGCAAGCAGAAGAGATATTTTGTTCCCTCTAGATATACATACAGTAACTATCCAATCTCCATGTAACTTTTGGGCCACTGGTGTTTTTAGCGTATGTGAAGGTACAGAGAGAGGAATGTCATTCAGAGGAGAGAGAGAGAAAAACAGAAAGCACTTTTAATCATAAATAAAAAAAAAGAGAGAGAAACCCTGCAGACCATAACAAAAAAACAGGACTGAAGAACATTTTCCCTCTGCAGACAGTAGATTCTCAGTGTTGCTATTATTAGTATTCTTTTGTATCATTCATGCAGGATTCCATAGAGTGTACAACTCTGCAAGTCTACAAAAAACGAAGCTGTGTGGGGGTGCAACAGAAGATTCAAGCTTCAATGTTTTGAAGAAGTAGAAGAGAAGGAGGAAGAAGAAGCAGCTCCAGGAGTAGAAGAAATACTGCAGAAAACAGTTTGTTTCTCTGTTTCTGAAACCCATCCTCCACTATTTTTTTTCCTCTCATAGGTCATAGGTTGAGGTTGGTTAAATTGTTTCTGGGAGGAGTGCAATCTCTCCAGTAACTGGGGTAAACATCCCCAGACGCACCCATCCTCTCCTCCAGGTGTCCACGGAGGGACTCGTCGACCCCTGTGCAACACTCCCCAACTCTCCCACCCACTTAGCCTCCCTCACCTCTTACAGGTGGAGGGCTCCGTGTCAGGTTTATTTTGTATTTAAAAACACAGATGATAAAACTCATCAATATTCAACTGGTGGCTGGGAGGGTTGGTTTGAAATCTTTTTGCAGCTAACTTAACAGAAGTTAGCTCAGAGAAGCAAAGAAAACAAACAAACAACAACAACAACAAAAAAGAGGTCGCTCATTTTTGTCTCTGACTGTAAAGTGTCTTTTGTCGAGTCGCAACTCTTGACATCTTGTAAGTGGCTATAGCTCATGGCCAGAGGCATAATTTAAGACACAAAGACTAGTGTCTGACGCTCCTCCAGTTTGGTCTCATTTGGCATCAAAAGAAATGATCGACAAGACGCGAGCAGAACGCGGAGGTGTTTCGTTACCTCCTCGTATCGCTTTTGGATCTCCAGATTCTGTCTCTGCATTCTTGTTCCATCCCATGACACCGGTTGTTTCATGTAGCTCACCGTCACTTAGACAGCAGTGGAGGAGAGGGAAAAACAAATCGAACAGACAAGAAAGAAAAGTTTATATTTTTTTCCCTTGGCAGTCAGTGCTCTGGCTCATCTTCTTTCGGTATTTAAATTTTTTTTTCCTTGTTAAGTCCCACCCCCTTCCCCAGAGGCTAGCACCAATCGTCATCCTCCGTTTCACTGTAGGGTTCATGCAGGCCTTTGCGAGGACCCCTTGGATGCCCAGCCGGAGGAGGGACCTTGTGGGGCCCAGTGTGTGGGGGTCCGTGGACATGTGTGGAAGGTGATGAAGAACGGTAGCCGTTGGGTAGCCGGCGCTGGGCAGCAGACTGAACTTGGCCCTGCACAGGCCCTGTCAGAGCCGTTGTTGGCGGAGGCGCGTGATGAACAGTTCTAGGCGAGGTTCGGCTGGGCTGAGGATGGGGGTTGTTGACTGGGTGTGGCTGTGGGGGAGGTAGGGGATGGGGGTTATGCTGCTGTGGTTGTGAGGGAGGTGGCAGTGGGTGGTTGGCATGAGGGTGCGGGTTGCCCCCCTGCACGGGGTTTGGCTCATAGGCAGGTGGTTCATGATGGGGCTCGTAGTCCTGGTAGTCCTGGTTGTAGAAACATCCATCCCCTTCTATGGAGCCCCCTCCTCCACCTGTGTCTCCCCAGCGCAGTGGGGGCTGATGACGTGGTGTGCCATGGTGGCCCAGCTGAAGGCCAGCAGGGGGAGGACCCTGGCCTTGGGAAGGCTCTGGAGAAAAGCGGCGAGGGGCAGGAGCTGGGGCTGAGGGTCTGCCTTGTGCCACCCCAGGAGGTGTGGGCATAGCCTTACGGACTACAGGGGAGTAAGTAACATGGGGCCGGGGTGTTGCCGGGGTCTGAGGCAACTGCCGACGGCCCCGCCGTGGTGTACTGGTCCCCGAGGTTGAGGGGACAGGGCTTCCGCTGACTGAACTACTGCCCTACACAAAAAGTGAAATAAAGCAAATAAAAAGAACGAACCACAAATTCAACGACAAAACATGTAGAATAAAGTAGAGGATGGTAAAGATTTAGCGTGAAGCCAACAGAGAGAGAAGGAAAAGAACGCAAGACAGAGAGTCCAGATAGAAAAGCAAGAAAAGGACCAGAGCAAGATCCACAGCAACAATAAGAATAAAAAGCACCATCCATAAAAGAGTGGCAGAAATGAAAGGCATTAAAAAGGAGCAGAGCAGATGATGTGGATAAAAAAGATGAGATTTCAAACAGGACCATACATAAAAAAGCAACATGTTACGCAGAGGAAAGAAAACAAAAGACGACAGGAGAAAAGAAGGATAAAGGGTTGATTTCCAGGATAACAAATGCAGTACAGGGTAAATATGGTAACTAAACATACATAAAATGTGTCTGGTTTTGCATTATTTTGAGCAAGCTGTGTAGCATATATGTATAACACAAATTCAAATAAGAAAATCCACTTCCTCCCCTTTAAAGAAAGCTGTTGTTCCTGCAGTAATTATAAAAATATATTACAAAATCAGCGTGTTTAGCTAAATAATATGCATTACCAAAAATTCATGAGCAAAGAAAATTTAGGTCTAAAGTATAGTGGGCAATATGCTTGGAAAAGAATGTCATAAGGAAACATAGTGGGGAGGGCATGACAGAACATTTAGACAGGGCAACTGGGAACAGCAGTAAGGTACTCAAATATACATTCTTTATGCATATTTGTTTGGTTGTAGCAAACACTTTTTACTCATTTCTGCATTATTATACCAACAATAATGCATGTTTATGTGAATATAGTGAAACATAAATGTATATACAAATATACATAAAGATACACATGCTATCTGCTGTCATTAACATAATGCCAACAATTAAACAATGGCCTCTAATCTGAGGGCAGAAGACCTTATTAAACAGTTGGACCTAGGTTCTGAGACTGGTGCATTAAACTTGCATTCTCTCTATTGGCCAGCAGGGGGCAACCCTTCTGGCTTTCAACAAGAAAATGATCCTGTTTGTCACATATTACTTAATACTTTTTGCTAATGAGTTTATGGCTTAATTATTATATTTAATTCTTATTTATTACAGAATGATTTTTAATTTTAATATATAATTATGTTTATATTTTATATCTTGTGTATTTTTTAAAGTACGGCTAGCCTGTAATTGTGAAGCCACTACCATATGGTGGTCCTGCTGATTCAAGAAACTGAAACAAGCCTTCAAAACAGTAGTCCACAAACCAACAGGTGATGTCACGCTACATCTATCATTTTTTATACAGTTTCCAATCAGAGGAACATTTCTAACACAAACTACTTGCTAACTACATCAAAAAGTTACATCTTATGTAGACTACAGCACGGTTTGGTTACAGCCAGAAAAGGTTATTGGGGTTTTTCTAGCTGATAGTCCACCAGTTAACTACCATCAAATTAGAGGCCCAATATTAGACCATTTGAAATGTGTTTGACCAATATTTATTTAATTATTTTTCTCATCAAAAACCAACAGGTGTGTTTTTCCAGCCTAGATATCATGTACACTCAATAACCCAGGAGCCCACCTGTCTGTGTGTCACGCAATCGCGACCCTCGCTGGGAGATCGCGACCAGCGCCGGTCCCTTTCTCGCTCCCGGTCACGGTCGCGAGAGTGCCTGTGGACGTACTCGCCTCCTCGTTCTGCTACATAGCGCTCCTTGTCCACAGAGCCGTGGTGATGGTGATGATGGTGGTGGTGCTTACGGTCTTTGGAACGGCCGCGATCCCTGTCTCGATCCTTGTCTTTTGACGTGAGGTCGCCAGACTGAGTGGTTGTGCTTAGGTCTGTGCCCAGGCCTGATGACAGAGTGTTTAGAGGGGTTCGTTATTATTGCACTCCAGCGACACATTCTAGCAGCCTTTGGAAGTTATGGCTAAACAACAACAAAAAAAAAAAGACTTTTATGTGCTTTTTGTTCAGTTGTACAAAAATTGGATTCATTTATTGCAGAAGGTGAGACGGTTGGAGAAAATGAGTTCTAGATAGTGGAAATATCTTCTACAGTACCTGTCAAATGATCAATTATGCAAAAAATGTGTGTGTGTTTGTGGTTTCACCCACCTGTGTCAGCCTCAGTGTAGCGACAGAGGGACCTCTCAGATGCCCGATGGCTCCGGTCTTTTCGCCGGTGTCCGTGTCTGGAACTTCTTCCCTCTTCTGGGATTGCATGCTCCATGTTGTAGTCGTCTGCCCCTCCTTTGTCTCTGTGACCACGCCCAGACCTGCTGTGGCCCAGGGAGGAGGCGGAGCGTTTCATTGGACTGCTGTCATTGATGGTCTAAGAGAGGAAGAGAAAGAAACCACCAAGGGATGGAGGGAGAGAGAGAAATGCAAGGAGAGGTGTTTCCTTTGAATGTCAGGTTGGTGTTTCATTTATACAATGGGATAACAGATATGTATAGGGGTATATATATGGGTTTAACTGGGGTCTGTTTTATGAAAGCCCTCAACGCATCTTCTTCCTTTAACCTATACCAAATCATAGACCCCCAATCATGCTACTTCAAAAACAGAGACATTGCATACAATTTATAAGGCAGAGGTTGGCAAAAAAACCCATTAGCCAAGTTTAGTGCTTGTAAACAATCCATCCATGTATTTCAGTAGCTAAGCATGGCTAAAGCAAGGCCAGTGCAGTGTTGTATTAACATTCAAACCTGGTGCAGGGCTCAGATGCCGACCCCTGATACAGAAGATTAAAAAAAAAAATTCAAAAGGAAGCACAGGGAAAGAGATGATGGCAAGCGACCATGCCTTCCATGCTTCTGTAACTTGTAACGGTAAAGAAAAAAAAGGGGACAGAAGGGTCAATTCAGCACTTCTCCATTTTCACCACCCATTAATGCCCTCGAACATCGCGCATTCCAGGCTGCACAAAACTCTTCTGTTTCTGCTCTGTCTCAGCGTGCTTCCCTGCAACCATGCATGTACATAGGGGATGTCCTGAGTCTGCTAACGACATTCCTCTGCAGTGCCGAGGCCTCGTGACCTGAGGCAGGACAGGACAGCAGGACAGCGCCTATGGTGCCACAAGTTGCTGACCTGGGCATGAAAATCATATCAGGTTACTTCAGTGCTAAATCCTTTTTGCAGCTGAGCTGAGCAAGTTTTTTAGTCATTGTGAATTATCACAGATTAAATTACAGAGGATGGGTTGGCAGATTAACTGGCCTCACAGAAGTAGCACTGAGAATCCTATAAACATATCCATTCATATGCACGTATGTCCATATCCCTCCTTGTTTCTGACACTCTAACCACACACCACATACATTCACGCAAGCATACACCCACTCAAACAAAAAGATCTAAGTTCTAGCATGCAGGTAGGCAGTCGTGAATGGAGACTCATAATGGAGACTGTTAACAGCAACAACACAAAGATAAGCACACAGGCATGAGGACATGAGACAACGAAGCACCAGGAGCAGCAGCTGAGTAAAGAGAGACAGAGATACAGAAGACCCGGAGACAGTCATATGACCGTAAATGATGAGAAGGGACAAGCAGAGTTCAGCCCGAATCCAAACTTTCTGCATTAAGTGCACGAGTGAAGTAGTTAAGGGTCAGTAGGATTGGTTTGGAAACTGGACTTGCATATGAGTTCATGCTAAAAATGGTTGCTTTAATACATCTTAAGAAAACCCCTGCTTAAAAACACACACACAGAAAAAAACACACAACACAAAGACATGTTTGAGAAGGGGACTTGAATAAAGAGAAAGGGGAGGAGGGAGAAGACAGAGAAGACAGGGTACATACACTGAGGTTACTGCCACGTTGCTTCCCTTTCCTCCGCTGCTGTATGAGCACAGAGAAGACACACACACACACACAAACAATGCCACAAATACGCCAAATGTATGGATGTGGCGCAAACACAAAACAAGGAGAAGTGATGGGGAGAGGGAGAGAAGGGAGGGAGACAGGGATGGTGTGATATGCAGTGATCAAAGAGGAAGGGTGAAGAGGAGTACAAGTTTAAAAGCGTTAGATTGAGGTTCAACCCAAAAAGAGGATGGGGCGCCAGAGTGGAGAGATGAAAGAGAGAGAAAGAGAAAAGGAGGGACAGAGAAAGAAGGTCCGATTAGACACCGAAGCAGCAGCGAGGGTGGAAGAGATACACTTACCACAAATACTGGGGGTGATTGGTGCCACGAGAGTGTTATACAGACAAGATCACCATGAAAGTGCTCAATCAACAGAAACACGGTCACAACATCAATGATGATAATCAGCGAAAAACACATATAAAAACAAGCTCCAGAACACACAAACACGCACACATCTGTAACACTCAACATCATGCTAGAACCAGTCCTGCTAATAAAGGGGGGGGGGAGCCCGGTTCGGCACTTGGAAAACCTCTGCTAGGAAGGAAGAGACAGTTTAGCAAAACGAGAAAAAAAAAAGATAAATAAATCACGGTCCTGACAAAAGAAGAAGAAATAATGTGGGGTGGGTGTGGGGGTAGAGAACTGCGCATGTCTGTGTGTGGTTTATAAATGTGTCGTGTGTGAATGACAACCAGAGCACTCACCGAGATATGAAACAGTTTAACATGGATGAGGGTGTGAGATGGAAAACAAGGCAACCGCATTTCCAAAAACACCTCCATGCAGGTGAAAGAGAGATAAGGGGAAGAGAAAAGCAAAACAGTCGGGAGAAAAGAAAAAGAAAGAAATGAAAGGTCTGACTTTGCCTTGCTGTGGTCCTTGTGAACCCAAGCCTGGAGGTCAACATGTCAGCAAAACATTTCCATGTTTTACCCTGAAATACTGTCATGATATGCTAGCGGACATCATGGTTGCAACCACGTCACCCAGCGCAAAATGTAACCAGTGATTGTAAAAGTTTGTCGTTCGCAACCTCGTCCCAAACATTCTCCACTCTGGATTCAAGAGGCCGCAGCAAGAAATCCATAAGCAATGAGTCAGACCTTTGTGAATGTCATCGTTCCCAACAAACGGAGATAAGGAGCGGACACAATGAGGACAACGGACAGTGGAAAGGTGAGAATGCTGCTCACTTGGTTGTCGCCTGGGAGGCGGGGCATGGAAGCGGCCCTGCCGTGGCCTTCCATTGGTGGAAAGTGCTCAGTATCCGAGTAACCATCCTGCCCCATCTCTCTCATCTCTACCGTCTGTAAACAGAGCAGGAGAGCAGGAGGTGGTGTGATTGGCTGCCATGAAAACTAATAGGGGGGAGGAGAGGGGGGTAAGGTGGAAAGGTTATCCAAAGAGAGCAGAAAGCTGAAGGTCCCAGAGGAAAATCATGTCAGTTGGATAATTTGGTCTTTAATTGTTGTTTTCATTTTTAAATTAAACAGAAAAAAGGAAATTGTGTGTTTTGGTCTTTAGCAAATACTCCAACCAAAATCCAATTTTGTGTTTGCATATGCTGCTGTCACTTGAGTTGCAACAAATGCCAGCAGAAGGTGATTTATTGTTTCCCTTTTTGTTTAGTGGCACTCAATGCCAGATGGAGGAGGTTGTGAGTCACGGCAGGAGTGGATTCTGGGGAGAAAAAACCACGTGCAGCCAAAAAGAGGCATGAGGGGAAAAAGAAAGAAAAAAAAGAAATCTGATCGGATGATAATGTTAGCCAGGTGCAGGTCCTGGTACACTGTGGGCACTAAATGAGGTTATGTAAAACTGAAACTGCACTGGTGGGTCAGCTGCATTGCAGTTATCAAAAATCCAGTATGTTGGTTTTTTTTTAATCAGAAACATGCAAATTTTCTGTAGCAAATTTGCAAAATTCGATTTTGTTTGGAGTAAATCGCATTTTAGTTAAATCTGAACTGATAATCAAAGATTATCAGGTTGTCTCTCTGGCTACTGAGTTTAGTCGTTCCTTTAGACCTCTGCTGATCATTGTGGACAGGTGGCTACAATAAGAGGGCTGACAGATGCATGCACCTGCCAGACCCCCACCCTCCCCCCACACGAGGTCTACAAGCAGACATGTTTAACGGCATGAAAACAGAGACATGAACCAGTCTGAGTCAAATGAGATGCAGAGATATATAGCCACTGAACAATTCAGTGAGATTTTAAAGAAATAAAATAAAAAGACTTGTGTGTAGAGACAGGTTTGAGAGATGGAGCTAATCAAATAAATGTTAAATGTTAGTGATATCTGAAGAATCCAAAAAAGAGGAACTGCAGGAAATAAGCGTAACAACTTCAGTAAAATGATACAGGCAACAGTGCAGTAACGGTGATGCAGTATGAGCTCTGAACTTACGACACCATAAGAATGGGAGAGTATTCCTAACAATGAACGTACTGGGAAAAAAACTAAATAAACTTATCAGCTGCCCTGATTTGATCTACTCCTCTATAAAAAGCAGGTGTTATGAATGAGCAGGTCACTGCTGAGCCTGGATACGGAATTACAAATTTGAACAGTGAACATTTTACCACTTAATTGTCCTCAGTTGTAATTGGGAGCTACATCAAGTAACACGGCACAAACTATTATCTGTGTGGTATCTGGCCAGCTTATTGTGCCATTTCCAGTGTGTGTGTGTGTGTGAGCTTTTACCTGAGAGTTGGTCATGCTTCCCAGGCCATCCACAGGGTGTCCCTCAGGGCTCCAGCTGCCAACCTTCTGAGACATTTCCTGAGCGCGAGCCGTCACCCACGACTGGCTTTCCGGGACACCTCCCTCCACTGGCCTGTGACACACACACAAACACATATAAACAAGTCAAGGGTATGTCTTTCTTCAGCAAACCTGTTCCTGTAAAGTGAAAATAATCCAGAAGTGTCCAACTCACAGGCTGTTGGTGGTGTCTGTCATCTCAGGAGGAGGCAGGGCATTGTTAAGTCCCGGACCCCCATCCTGGGAGGGGGTAGGTGGCTCCACGCGCTGAAATAGTAATGGCGTTCGATTCTGTGTGAGATATACAACATGGCCGTCGCCAGCTATCAGGCAGACTGACAGGGAAATGGGGAGGGGGAACAAGGGCAGAGCATGAAGAGAGGGGATAGAGAGAGGGGGCTGCCGGTTGAAGCGAGACCGGGCAAACGGGAGAATGGAAAAGGGATGAATGGAAGAGCAACGAATGCCCAGCAGCTAGCAGAAGGAGAGAGATGAGCAGACTCAGATGTCATTCTGGGATCAAAGCAAAAAGACGATCAGTGAGGAAGCGGGATTCAACCACTGCATCCAGAGCTTCATACAGCAAACTATCACATTACGGGATTTCGTCTGATGAACAGTTGTCATCTGATGCATTAACAGGCTGAAATTTAATGGGTGGGGGTGGGTATGTAAAAAGAGAAGAAAACATTTGCAGGACAATTAAAAAAAAGGATCCTGTTCTAAAATGATAGAAGGCATTGTAGCAAAGAAACACAGCAACAAGCTGGTAGCAGGCAGGTAAAATACACGATGGTACGTGTCAAATAAGAATTGCTACATTTGTTATCAGTCAACCATTGAAGAAGTTGGAACAACTGCCTAATGTCCACTAATGACCACTTAAATCTAAAATTTTATTTAGTTGTTAAATTATTTTATTATTTTTCTTTTGTTTTTCAGTTTACTTATGTGAAAATACTGTAGCAAGCATCCCAATTAATTTGCAAGGAATAAACACAATGTGAACCCCAACAAGTAAAGCACACCTAAAACTTGTGTGATCCGGTCTGACCTAACTGCGTTTTCTATAATGAAACACTGCATAGATCTCTCTTTGCATTTCTAGATAATATGGTAGCTGAGATCTGAGGCTCTAGTAAAGTCACACCGCAGCCTGTGTGATAAAAAGTATGTATAAAAAAATTGTGTGAGAAATGCGTCTGTGTGTGGATGTGGAACATTGCAAAGGACTGAAGGCAGGAGAAAATAATGAGGATCAGAAATAATAAAGAAGGCAGTGGCTTGCTGATGTTTCGGGAACATCGTGAGAAGTATCTCATAATACATAACACGTGCAATGACAATATTAAGGGCAAGCAGACCTTTATATTACGGCTGAATAATAATGTTAGGAATCACAAAATTTCAGCATTGATAACATATCATCTTGTGAGGGAGGTCTATACCTGTCCAAGGTGACAAGCATGGGTAACAGGGAGTTAGAAGGTAGTGTATTGTTACAAGCAGTTGATATAGGAAAGACACAAGCTCAGCTAAAGAAGCCATTGTGAAGATTCCCATCAAGTTCAGGCATGGGCACATTTGGGATTGTGACAACATTTTAGCTTAATGTGAAAACAATAACCTGCTACATTCTGTATGAGGAAAACGTTTTTATTTTCCTCAAAAATTTCAGTGCTAGTGTAACAAACTTTGCCCAGAAGGTGGCAGCATTGTTTCTGAGCATCACCTTTGTGAAGTTATTGCGTCTGCCTTTATAGGTAATTGAATGGACACGCTTCCCTAATCTGAACGAATGCTGTCACAGTCCGGGCTTGTATAGATGACGTTACAGACCTGTGGCCTCGGTTTCAGCACGTCAGTCTGCCTTTAATTTTAAAGGATCGGATGCAGGTAGAGTGTTACTTCACTGGAGACAGGCAGTACCTGCTCATCACGAAGAGCCTGGGAACGTTTGATCTTGCTCTGCCGGTAGTACTCCATGATCATCATGGCGGCATAGATTTTCCCCACTGTCAGATCGGTCGCTGCAGAGAGAATGACAAGTTACCCTGCAGGATCAGGCTCTTTGGTCTTTGAGCATGAGGAATGGTAAAGAGGTGTGAGGCAAGCGCACAAGAAGCACTTGCATACTCATACACATACATGAACATGTGAGAAAATAGTCTTTTCACTGCCAGGCTGATTAAAAACTTCAGTTAACTCTAAAAAGCACTTTTATGTGTCACTCAGGTACAATGCTGTAACTGAACAATCTCCTTCTGATATATGGCTCGTGTTTAGTGTGTAATATTAAACAAACTATGGTCTCCAGTAAAATGATTAAAATCCTTTAAAAAGAGATACAATCTGTGCACATCAAAGCATCACAGAATGAGAGCAACTACTGATTTACTGTGTTTTTCCTCAATATAACTAATGGTAAAAAGAGAGGTTTGCCCCTAGTCTATAAAGCTGCCTGCCACGGAGTGAAAAGACATCTATAGAAGGTTTATCTATAGTAGGACACCCTCTGATCTCAGGCACAGAAATGGGTATTAGTGTGAATGTTGAGGAATGGTGACTCTTGCGTTTGTGAGTTTAAGGAGGGAAAAAAAATGCAGTATTCATTTTGTAATTTTGTGATTGCAAATGAATACTTTACCGCCACCTGTTGGACACAGATGGTAGCTTCAGTCTTGTAACCCTGAACTAGCAAAAGTTCACAACTACCTTTTTTTTCTTGGGCTGCTGAACTATTATGGCCAACGCATGCAGAATTTGTCCACTGTACTGTATTGTAGCATGCAAAGCAAGCCCTTTAAGTGTGAGGCAGCATTAAAAATGCCAAAAAGCAACACAGCAGTAGTTCACAATCATAGCAGGAAGTCACTGCAGCTAGCCCGAAATAAATCATCAGGGTCTGTTACTGTCATTTCTCATTTGATGGAGGGACGTGAGGAAAAGTCAGCTGAATTTACGTCATGAGTGAGTCAGAGAGGAAATACGCCCAAATGCATAAGAAAGTACACTCTGTCATTCTCCGAAGGAAAGAAGTTTCATAAATATTATTACAGGAGGAAGTTTACCCTCATTAATGATTAGAGAGCACTCTTGGCAATTCCCGGGCACAGAGCCAGCCATCCCCACTCTGGCTGCATTGAAAAAGCACCATTGGGTATCCATACTTACGGTATTTAACCATGCCAGAGTATTATTGAAAGTCATCAGACAATGAAAATGCAGATACATTTCTTTAGATGGGAAGCAGTGATACGGGTAAAGAAGAAGAATATTACTTTTTTTGTCTCACTCACGAAGGTCTTAGAACAGATGGCCAAATCACGTACACGATGACGCACTCGAGACATTCTTATAGACCCAACTGGGCTGTGTGTGGTTCAAAGATGGGTCTTCTAGGAAGTGACGGTCATAGCTCCTACAGTTCAAAGAGCAAATACGCTGAATGGCCTACATCACGAACATGTGGCCATCTGCCACATGAAAGCATTTGCAAGAAGCTAGTTGTGGTGGCTCCATCTGGAAAGGGGTAGTGGTAAAGAACTGCAGCACATGCCAGGCAATGACACTTTCAGCTGAGGCTCCGCTGCTGTGATAGAAGTGGCCAGCTCCTGTGGCAATATGATGGGCAAGCATGACTTCCCCATGATTCAAGTGGGTATTTCACATTTCCATAATTTTTAGCTTCTTATGGATAACCAGAAGAAGTGGTCTGCAACAATCAACCAAAATTCATCCCAGTAAGCTCAGGTTGCTTCTGAGGGTATGTAGCAGTTAACAGACTCCAGTTTCTACAGAGAAACAACAAGCAGAGCACTGCCTTTAACAAGTATGAATACCACCTGAAAGACTGAATCTTTGAACCAGTGTTGTAGTTTATTTAATGTAGCTTTTGTTTTCCTTGTTTTGGATAATTGGGGATTAGGGGAGGAGTGTAATGCATTAGAATTGCAGGAGACTGTATTATTGCACTGCCACCCATTGGACATTTTCGATATATTCAGTGATGATGGAGAAAGGGTTTTTTCAGTAAAGAGCTGTTGTCCTTGTGTAGTTCAGTCTCAGTCAGTTTTATTGATCTCCACTTCAAGATACTGCACTATTGCGTGGGTGTGCAGAGCTGTTTTGTGTCTACCATGCAGCTTGTTTCAGTGCTTCTGTTTCTTCATGATCATTTTCACACAATCTGAGTACTGATGTGTGAGACAGATGTGAAAGCTGATTCAGAGGGTGCAGCACTTGAAAAAGACTGGTTTGGAGAAGCGGACCTCAGGGGGCATGGAGAGGAACAATGGTGGAGCATTAGGTGGTTGCAGAAAACGGCAATGCTGTGGTTTACCCAAAGTCTGGTCACTTACACTTGTGTGGTGTCACCAGCAAATCCAGATGCTTCTGGGAGAGGTTGGGCCAGATTGCCATCATCTCTTTCCTTAGCTCTGCATCCATCTGGTGTTTGTCGATACCACCTAGACATATTCATTAAAAAAACAGAAGCATGCACACACATGCAGATACACACACAGATGTATGGACATCCATGCCCAAGTATGAGAACACAAATGAACACAAAACACAGAAAAATGCACATTAAGAAAGTTTACCCATACACACAAAACAACACACATTGTTTATAGCCATTCAGATTGAAAGGAAAAGGGGGAAAAGACATACAAACATGGAAACAGACAAACAGAAAAAAAGGTTCCTTTTATTAGTCATGTAATTAGGATAAGCTCACAACTGAAGTGAAACACAAGCAATCAACTTTGTGAGCTGAAGGGCTACATTCAGTCTCACCTTCAGCCTCACACTAAATCTAGAAAAGTTCTACATATAGAATCTAAAGCCTTGGAAATAACAACACATCAGTTGCTGTATAGAGGATTGAGCATCAAGAAGAGTTCGAGGTTTCTGGTTCAGCACAGAAAAGACAATTCTGCTTTGAGGATGTTGGGGTTAAGAGAGAAGGAAGAATTAAGCATGTGAAAATGTGACAAGTGAAAGTCAAATTGTCCGTACCCTTGGCAATCTTTATGTCCAGCGCTGTGCGGATCAAGGCCATGAGAGTGGAGTTGAAGTGGACCGTGTTGTCGTCGGCCACGGGCAGATCCATACGGAGCAATCTCTGTGAGGAAGCCAGTCAGGCAGTAAGAACATTGAGGAGAAGGTGGGGTGTATGTGGAACCTCCAGGTGAAAAGGGGGAAGGGCTCTGAGCTTGTAGCAGGGAAGGAGAGTGGGGAGAAGGGAAGAGGGGGTGGGTTCTGAAGTTGAAGGAGCTGTGCATAGCATCTGCAGCAGGCCCTGACTCTGTCTGTCTGCCTACAGTGGCTCAGACTAAGTGTCAAATTAGGTACATATGTGATTATGAGTGCTGAAGTGACAAGAGTGTCGTAGTAATGCCCAAATTCTTGTTCATTTTTAAACATCTAAGTCACAAATTGATTAGTGGAGACTTTTTCAGAATCACATTCTTATTTGCATCATAACTGTCCAGGAACAGGCTGAGCAGCAGTTACTATTATCCAGAGCTCCCCCTAGTGCTTTGGAGGTTCACAGTGAAAACAACAGAGACCGGATGATAAACCAATAAGCCAACCGAGGGACTGGTCTAAGAAAGAGGAACACTGTGGTTTTTGTTTATTGGTTTTATCCTTTGCGGGTCTTGTTGGTTAGTAACAGACATACACGAATAATACGACTTACATCAACTAACAGAGTGACGTTCATGCATGTTTGGTGACAAAAGACAACAACCCGGCGACATCCAAGACATGCAGTGCACCATGCATCTCCCCCGTCCCCACATTCCAAAAATATGCCTCTCCTCTAATCCGTCTTTCCCCCCAAATCCTTCTTGCGCATTCCACCCCCATGCAGCATGCAATGCAGGCACAATATGCCTCACAGGACGAGCAGCTGTGCAGCTGTACACAGAAAGCATCCTCTGTTGGCGACATTAAAATGAGTTTGTGAGTTGCTTTAATGTGGCTGTTATCGGAGGCATTAAGAAAAATAGTAGACAATGAGGCTACGCTGACATTTTCTGATGTCAAATGTGTGAACAAATGGGTATAGACTCGAAGGGTTAATAGGTGAGAGAGAGCAGCGTTCTGTGGAAAAAGAGGAAAAAAAACAACAACAACAAAAACAAAAAAAAGCCCACCATGGAAGCGTTGTTCTGGTGCTAAGACGAGTAATGATTTTTCAGGTGAACATAATCCAGGCGTGTGTAGGAAATATGAGGTGAAGCGAAATATTTCTTCTGCCAGAAAACAGATATAATAAGAACTGAAAGGGAAAGCTTAAGGGAAAGAGATGATAGAGAAAGAAAAATCAATAGGTTATGAGCTGGAGCACATAAAGAGAAAAAGTGACCAAAAATAGAAAAATAAAAGTCAAAACAATGCAATGTAAAAAAAGAAAAGGAATCACTGCCATACTTAGTTGGCTGTGTCTGTAAAGGGAAAAAAAATAAAGCAAGCAGTCCTGCCTGAAAAGCCATGCTGTCTCTCTTCAGGAGAGAATAGATCAAGGGTTAAAAGCAGCGACGCTAAAAGGATAGCTATTAAGTGGACTGGATGGAAGGTCCTAGTTAAGATTTAGATTCGTCTGGAAAGCAAATTGAGACTTATGCTAAATAAATTTGGATCTAGTAATATTTATCAGAGAAGACAAAGATGCTCAACCATGCATAAAAAGCATTATAGAATGCTGAGCACACCTACCAGGATACATTTTGGTATTTTTACTTTTACATTTCAGGAAGGAGGCTCATAGTTTGAAATCAGTTTAACGGCCCAAGTTGGATGATGGCGGGTGTTAAACATAAAATGCTCAATTGAAAAACAGAAAAGTAGAGAGTTAAAAAGCTTGGGTCAAATAGCACATTGTATCAGATCACAACGTCAGCAATCTTGACTTCTTTTATGTAATCGGATAAACGTGTTTAATCACATGCAGCTTTAAATCATGTAAAATCTCTGCACTATTTGCCCCAGCTCTACTGGAAGAGAAGTGGGAGGTGGAGAAAGCAATGGAGTGATCGTCTGTGCCTACAGATTGTGTGGTTTGCTGCCTCCTCAGGCTAACAGTAATCTGAAAAAGATTTTTTTTAACCTGATCACGTGTAGCATGTAATGTAAATGTGTTATTAATGTTTAGTATATTCGTAATCTAACGGTTTGCATGATATCCATTGTACCTGTATTGTACTTGACAAATAGGGCATGTGCAGGAGTGATGTGGTGGTGTTGGTGGGGACTGGCCATGCAGGGGGGAAAGTGAGGGAGTGTACATGTGTGGAGAAGGGAGCAATATGCAGAGATAATGGGGGGGGGGCTGGAAACAGAATAGAACTGCATTGACGACAGAACCAAAGGACAAAGAGAAGATTGGACTTGCAGATAGAAAAGGCTGCTTGGGGGCTTGGAGCTGCTACATGAAGGGTGACAGAAAAAGAACTGCTTCTGTATGGCAACCAAAGGCTCTCTGAGGAAAACACATCACTGACACAAGCCCTTCTGCTCTCTCTACCATGAGAAGTAACAGAAAATATCTGTGTAGGTTGATATGACCTATTTCTGTGTGTTTCTGTGTATGCGTCTACCTCATCCACAGGATGGAACGAGTCAGAGGACATAAGTCTAATGGACCTTCCAAGCCCTGCTGCACACGCATGCTTCTGTGTAAGTGTATGTATTTAAGGGTGCCTACATGTGTGACACGTTTATCTGCTTAATAGGTGTCTTAATGTCTTCATACAGCATTGATCTATACACTTAAACGAGGACACTACTGATCGTGAGGTGTGTGCCTTTTGTGTTTTTGTGTATGTGAGCTGTACACGGTGCAAATGAGCTGAGAAGGTCCCTCTTTGTCATCCCTTCCTGTGGATACAGACCCCTTATCTAAACCCGTCAACCTAACCATCCTGCTACCTCCACCCACAAGTCCCACATCACCACACAACGTCACAACACCGACCAGCCCACCCCCACTTTCCACAAAAAGAAACAGGAACAGAACCAAAGAAACAATGACACTAAAAGTTTACACCACGTTGATAATTTAAATCATTGTCCCTAGATAGACTTCCCCCCAAAAAAACCCACATCACCCATAGAAGACTTGGGTGAAGATGGGGGCCTTTCTGACCTTGTAGGCCACCCGAGCTGGACACCTCTTCCCGAGGCCTAGTGGAGGACTCATGTGCCTCAGCATGTCATACATTTCCCTGCAACTGATCCTGCCACTGCATCATCAGCCATGCCACCACCCCGTTAACAAGAAAGAGAGAGATGCAGATATTCCAAGAAGGAGATATACAATGGAGAGAGAGCGAAAGAGTAGCAGAAAAGATTTTAGAGAAAGACAGACAGAAAGCAAGAGAGAGAGAGAGAGATGACTGAAACAATGTTTAAAAAAAACAACAACAGAGAGACAAGGTTATTGGGAGGATTTGGAGAGACTGTTTTGGCTGTGTGGCTTCTCTTTGAGTAACAGTACTCTCTAACAGGTTGTCATATCAGAGAACAGGGTAAATGACAGTGGATAGGGAGGCGAGCAAGAGGAAGAATTTAAGGAATAAATATCCTCTTGTAGTATCAGAAGATAATTCTGTGCAAGAACAGAACAGGCAGAGCCTGACCGCGGGCGCCAAGCTGCTCCTGCTCAGACAGGAGAGGAAAAGGAAGAGGAAGGAGTGAGGGAAGAAGTGTCAATGCAGTTTCTGTCGTTCCCCCAACCCCCCAACAACCAAGAACAATGCAACACTACAGTGGGCGACCGTAGCTTGCTACATTATAGCCATGTCTCCACAGCAAGCAAAAGGAAAAAAAATGCTCATATATTAAAAAAAAAGATTATTTTTCCAACATGATAAAACGCCTTGATGTGAATTCCCCCTCCCCATTTCGGTTAATGCATTTCGCATGCTTCTCTGGGTGTCTGCATTGTCCCGCACATTCTCTCGGCAGTTCAGAATGCAAGTCGATAATGGTGGAAACAAAGTTGTAAAGTTGAAATGAAGAAGAAAACAAAGCGGCATTCACTCCATTCCCGGATGCTGTGGCTAGCAAGTGTGATTTAAGAAGTTTTGTTTGAATGGAAGTCAAACCTTGCAGGCCACCCTATGGGGGCATTTCTTGCCTAAGCCAAGAGGCGGGTCGATAACTCGTAATAAACTGTACATGTCCTTATAATGTATGCGCCCGCTGCAAGAAGAATACAGGGAGTTAACAAACACGCGCACACACACAAGAAAAACACACACGCGCGCACACACACACAGGCATACACATCAAGAAAGAAGAGGGGACATTGGGAGGAAGAATACAAGATTGACAAGAACACAGTATCTGGAAATACTTTACAATATAGAAGAACTGTAAAAACTGACTCTTACGACATCACTTGAATGCACTTATACAAACTCTACATGCACATACAGAAATAGTAGAAACATAACTGAATGGCACATTCTGTTTAAAGTTGTCCTAAACAGTGCCTTCTTATTGTATTCTCTTCTTCTTCTTTGTTTATTACTTGGTTTCCGTAGAGGTTAAAAAATAGCACGTTAGTCTCAAGAAAGGCAATCCTAACACAACTGTACAATAGAAATGGTGCACAGCATATTTATTGCACACCATATTATTTGTATTTCCTATTTATAGTAGTGCATTCTATAGGAAGGCATGAGGGAAAAACACAGGCACTGGAATACAGATACCATGAAACTTAGCATGTCTACAATATACATTTGGACTACACGGAAGCTTCAGTTTGGAGTGTAGACGTTGCCGTGTTAAGTTTTTGACAGTATACAGATTCCAGAAGAGGGAGAGTGTTAGGAAGGGGTGAAGGGAGTTTACAGTAAAGGCGAGGACAGAGTGGGAGGGGTTGTACGGTGTGAGAGAGATAACCAGATGTCTGATGAGGTTATACTCAGATCCGTTACAGCCCCCTTGCAGCTATTTCTTTAGTAAATTAATGTTTTAAAAAGCCGATGCTTGTATGTGTTGAATTCTCTTGTTCACTGTATCACTTCAAAAAAAAGTCTTCACACCAAAAAAAGAAAAAAAAATCTCAAAATTAAGGAGAAGTAGCCGCTTTAACTTCTTGGGTCTCTCTGTGTGGGCAAGCTTATTAAAATATAGAGAAAAAGATGCATTAAATGTGTCTAAATATCAGGTTGTAAATAGTGTCTTTGTTGTTGTATGTACAAACTCTTAAAAGTATATTTTTATGAATATGTGTGCAAGTACTACATGTGTAAACAGATCTGTTCCTTGTGCTTGTGCCTCTTTACACCTGAGTATAGGCATTATATAACTCACCAGGCAGCAGGGTCATACTCCGCCCATATCCTGACATACTCATCCAAATGGTGAGGTCCTAGTATGGATGAATCTCTAGTCAGGTACTCAAAGTTGTCCATGATAACAGCTACAAACAGATTCAGCATCTACGCATGCATGCACACAAACACACACAGTGACACACATACAAACAGACACAGGTAGAAAAGTTACAAACAGCCACTGATTTCACAAAATCACTGGTTTAATAGCTGTGATGTGAAATGCTAATTTACTTAATTAGCTTTAACTAAAAGATGGACAATTTTATGTTATGGTAAGTCTTGTTATGTCTTATTATGTCATATTACGTTATAACAAGTTATGTCATGCAATTTTACGATATGTCAGGTTACAATGTGGTATTTCATATTATGTTATGATGTACTATATTGTGATACATTATGTTACGATGTTATGATCTGTCACATGATGTTATGTTAAGTTTTGTCAAGTCATCTTATGTTGTGCTGTGTCGCGTTATGCCATCTTATGTTATGTGTATGTTATAATATGTTTTGTCATGCTGTGTGGCATTGCATTGCACTGTGTTGTGTCATGTAATGTTATATTATGTTATGTCGATCAGTAACTGGGATAACCCGGGTGCTCACCAAGAATGAACAGAAGAAGATGAACGACACAAAGTAGAGGTAGGCAAACTGGCTGCCACAATCTGGATCTGAATTCCCTGACTTGGGGTCACATTCCTTACCCCCAAGACACGCCAACATGATCTCGTGCCATGCCTCACCCGTTGCACTCCTTCAAACATACAAAAAGATGTTTTTAACTTTTCAAAATTGAATGACCTCAAGAGAGACTGGGGCATGCATGGAAATGTATATTATAGGTTTACAGAGTTACATATAAAAGCACCTAAAGAGAAGCATAAGAGCCTCTACAAAGGTCTTGAAGTTGTTATGTTGGTTGATGGCACTGTCTCCATTTTCTTCAGTTGCAATATTCCCAAACAGCTGTCAAACACAATGATACTGTTAAAAGTGAAAACTAGACAATGGTTGTTGATTGCTGAACATTTAGTCTTTTTTGCCACAAAAACATACAGGAACAAAGATTATAAGTAACAATCTGAAACTAAGACATAAATCCCATTTTGACATTTTTGTAATGTTCCTTCTCTTGCTATCATACTCCAAATATGATCACTCTTTTCACTATCATTTAGTATGCTGCACTCCTCGTCATTATAGTTATGCTATAAAATATATTTAATGCATCCCAGCAGCACTGGAGCAAGTTTTAGGTTGAGGTTCTCACCCACCTGCATCCCAATGATGGCGTAGATGAAAAACAGCATGGCAATGAGGAGGCAAACATAAGGCAGTGCCTGAAAAGAGACACAATAAATGTTAACTAATAAGCTAGATCCTGCATCTATCTATCTATCTATCTATCTATCTATCTATCTATCTATCTATCTATCTATCTATCTATCTATCTATCTATCTATCTATCTATCTATCTATCTATCTATCTATCTATCTAAATGACACCTGGTGCCTCTATTGGTCTTATGAAAATCCCTACATGGACTCCAGAAATTTCTGAAAACCATTGTATTAAAATCCAAGTTAAAAGTTTAACCTCAAACATGCAGTGAAAAAAAATATGAAGACCTCTGTCCTCTCTTGGCTCCTGTGTATGATACACATACACTGTACCTTTAAGCACGACAATGCTACCAATGTTATGAACAGCTTCCTCTAAAAGAATTGCTGGCAGCCAATTTCAAATGAATAATACCTTTTAACAACACGTTTTACAGTTTAATATAGGGTTCAAATCAAAATCAAATTATTTTTTTAATATACTTTTGCACTGCACCAAAACCTCTTTTGTAAAAGGGGGGGGGGGGGGTGTCTATACAGTGAATACATTCCACTGACATGTAGTGTCTACACATATCAATGCATGTGATTTTTCAGGGTAATAAGCTGTATAATTGGAAGCAAACCTTGAAAGACTGAACGAAGGTCCAGAGCAAGATTCGAATGGTTTCTCCCTGTCTCAGCAGCTTGATGAGACGAGCTGCTCTGAACAGCCTTAGGAAACTTAGGTTGATGAAATTATTCTACAATACAGCCACAGCATAACCAGAGAAATGGGGGAGTTGAGGAAGGGAAAAAGCAAGGGAAAGGGAACAGAAATAAAGGATCATGAAAAGGGAACAAGAGGGGGGATTGGGGAATGGAAAGGGAAGGGAAATAGTTAGTCGTACTTCAAATTATGCAGGCAATCTTCCTTACAGACGAATAAAAAAAATGAGAAGAAAAACAGTCAAATCCAAATTAAAGAAGATTCAAACTCAATACAAATAATAATAAAAAATATCAGGAGCCAAACAAGTCAAAGCAAACCAAACTCAAATCAGCAAGGCTCCAAACAAGCTTTTCATATCCAGTAATGTAGAATCAAACCATACAACACAGGGGAAAGGAAATCATCCAGATCTAACCAGTTTCATCCAATTGGGATATATGTTTTTAGTAATTGTGTTAGGACTGGTGAGGAGTTAGAGTGCAGGGACTTCAGGACACTTCTTGGAAAGACAACCAAATGCACTAATTCTCCGAAGGCAAAATATGCAACGTTTCAAATGAAGCAAGCCGCAGCATGCAGATGTGAACCAAACACAAGGCAAAGCAGCCAATGCAAGGCAAGCAAAAACGGCAGCTCATGCACCATCCAATAGGACCGACTGCCAAAGTCATGTGACATACAATAGTGATGTCACTGTCAAATAAGAGCAGAGGGTGGTTCAAGGACCAACAAAGGTCATTACTACATAGGTGAATTTCTTTAGTTTACCATTTTCCACTCTCATCAGACTGAACACGTGACTAATAAACTGTACATAGTTTAGCAGATAAATCTATTAGACTGCAGGTTGAGATGTGAAGTGCTCAAAAGTAACTGGTAGCAGCACATGCAGGCTTTATTCAATTACTGCTTATATTGCATTGCTGCATGTTTGTGTGTGTGTCTGTGTGTGCAAGTTTTGTGAACAAAGGGTTTCTGCCAGTGGCATGCAATGGGCAACATGCATCACTTGTTCTTCCTGCCACTGTCAAAGCTTTGGATTTAATATGTTGTTACTAGAAACACTCTCCCAGCAACTTTTATACATATATGTGGATAAATTTTACCATCTACTTTAGTTTCTAAAACCCAATCCTTTACAAACTGAATATTAGTGTTGAGTAAAGGATATATTTCAGCACACGCATGTGGAGATATACAGTGACTAGCTGGGAGATAACAAACGCAAATGTACAAGTTGAGGGTTCAGAGTGATCATAGCAAAGCAGTCAAGCAAACTGTACACATTCCAGAGCCAGAACGTTGGCTGGGATGCAGCTGAAACACATGCAGTAAAATAAGATCTCCAAAAAATTACAAACCATCTACATGTGGATGTTGCAGAGTTATGGTTTATAGCAGCAAATTTTTGGATTATTGGTTGGTTCGAAGAACAACCAGAGAGATTGACCAAGCCAGTTGTCATGGGTGGACACAGAGGAATCATAGTGCATTTTGATTGGATGGAATCACAGCAAGTAGTAGGTGTTGAGGGGAGAAGGGGATTGGAGAAGTAGATTACAGTAGATCGTCGTTAAGTTTGAGGACGATTTAAAGAAAGCATGTGAAAAGATAAAAACAAGAAAGAAATCAACAGTCATTCAAAGAGAAATTAGCACAAAGGTAAGTGTCTGTAGATTTTACACATTCATAATGCTGATACCAAGAATCAAGGCAGCATGAAAAAAGAAAATACATGGATTCTAAAAATCCATGACTGTGATAATCAATTTGTCTCAGGAATATTTTGTAGAATTTCAACGGTGAATAAAATCTTGAATAGAAATAATCAAGACCAAATTAACAAAGATTCAAGCTCTGTACCAATTAATAAATAAATAAACTAATAAATAAAAATAATAATAATAATAATCAGGAGCTAAACAAGTCAAATCAAACCAAACTCAGCAAAAGAAGATTTTCCTATCCAGGCAGGCAGAAACAAACAATACAACACAGGGGAGAGGAAATCATCTAACCATACTCAATCAGTTGGGATCTATATTTTTATAATAATGGTAAGACTGGTGAGGCATTAGAGTGGAGAGACAACAGGGCATCTCTTTGAAAGACAAACCAAATGCACTAATTCTCAACCTTTCTAATGAAGCAAGCTATAGTACTAAGATGTGACCCACATACAAGGTAATCAAAAACTCATACACCACCCAATAGGACTGACTGCCAAAGTCATGTGATATATAGTAATGATGCAACTGTCAAAGAGAGCAGAGGGTGGTTATAATAATGTAATGTAGGTGGATTTTCCACATAGTTGAGGCAAGAAATATACAGAGCATACAGCCTCTACTTATTATGGCTTATATTGCATTATTGCATAAATCGTTAAAAAAAAAGCCTTTCAGTAGTAATTGTTAGATTGGCTCTTGATTCTTGGTTACAGCTGCAAATACTCTACAACTCTGACTTCAACATTATTGGGGATAGTTTTTGAATTTCTTCTTAAATTAATTCTGTCCAAGAAATGGCTTCATCTCCTAAATACAGATTATGTATTCCTATCAATACCATCTGTTATTCAGAGTTCACTTCTTACGCAACAAGAGGCTATTCTTAAAATATGACCCAACAATATATAAAGAACATTTTCACCAAAGATTTAAAGTACCAACCTTCAAATATTAGCTTTAGGTTGAGTCTCTCTGATTACCTGCTGTATGTAGATTTATACAAATGTACTATTTTTGGGGTTCTACATTAAATACCTTTGTCTCAGATTGTCAATAACTATCTAAACACACCACCTCAACAACTTTGCATTGCCTACATATACAGCTGTACGGCATCTGAAAATAACAATGTCACGTTTAAATAGATTTTTAGGATTGAACAAGTGTTTCACAAATGATGCTCAACCCAGTTTCATGCATCACATAATAAATGCACTGACACACAATTTCATCTCCTTAATGGACATAGTGAGGTAATACAACATTTGAAAAATCTGAATGCAGGTCCTAAATAAACTGAATTAACTCATTTTGTTTACTTGGTTCAGCGTGTCATTACAGGCAATTTGGTGCAATATTTAGCAAAAATGTAATGCTGCACACCAAATCTAGGGCACTCAGATTTGGTGTCATTGATATTAATATACCCATAATGTTGTTGATGCTGTTGTTGTTTCAGGTACTTCTGATGCAGTTGCAAACTGATGCACCCACTGACCACCCTGATATTATAATAAACTAAAAGGCTGCTTGGAGAGGCTATGGCTCACTATAGGTAATCAGCATGCTTCCTGCCTTCCTGCCTGTCAGTGGCTCGGCACTGGTTGGCTGTATTCCCATCCCACCAACTGGGACAATTATATAAGACTTTCAAGAGATGCTCATGCATGACTGAGCAACTCAACACTGGCCTCTAACTCATGCTCTCTCCTTACTCCTTGTCTTGTCTACTTAATGTTTTTTAGATGGTGAGGCAGATGTGAAAGTCCACAAACACATTCTGAAGTTCACCAAACAAATACCTTAGTCATAACTGTTAAAGAAAAAAACATGCTAATGTAATATCACATCTGTTTGTTTCCAGTTTGACTTTTCAATACAGGAGTGTAAAAACATACACATCTGTACACAGACGCCTCAAAACCTGGTACTTACCCCAAGCTCAGTAACGAGGATGTCTGTAATGCTGCCCAGAACTGTCACACAGTCAAAAATATTCCAGGCATCTTTGAAATAATTCTGTGATCAGCATAAGAGAGAGGGAAAAAAGAAGTACAAGAAAGCGAGAGAAAGAAGAAGAGACGAGACAGGGACAGAGAAGAACAACGAGCAGGATAAAGAAGAAAAAAGGAGGATATGAGGTGACATGAGGCAAGAGTGACACAGTAAAAAGCAGAAGAACATTGATGTGGCAAGGAAGCAGACAAAGAGTAAGGAGGGGAAGAGATAAAGATTGACAGAGAAATTGAGCAACGCAACGGGATGGAGCGCAGACAGATCACATGAAAATAACAAGCAAAAGGATGTGGCAAGGTTGAAGTCATATTTAAATGAAAAACCATACCAAGGAGAAAAAAAAAGTAAGAAGTAAAGAATTAGAAAATGAGACAAGGACAGAAAAATACAGAAGGGGAACAAGAAAGTGGAAGAAAACAAATGTCAGTGTAGGACAGGAACAGGAAAGAAATTAGATGAGACAAATTGACCATCAGTGAAGGGAAGCTGGAAAGATACCAGCACACCAGGGACACATTGTACTGCATCACAAGACTATAACATCCATCAAACAACACATACAGTACAGCAAAAACCAATTTGAATTTCTTTCAGTTTCAAAAACGTTTAAAAACTGTATTATAGCCCTCCATTTATAGATATATATGCAAAAAAAAACTTCAATCTATATTTGATTAGAGATTTTTTAAAGCATTCTTTCAATAAGTGGGGACACTCAAAGCAACGAGTCATGTAATACTCGGGACAAAATGCTAATAAGAAGCCTCTGCTTCTTTGCTTACCCACATATTGCCTGGAGCCAAATTGTGCATTAGACAAGTGGAAGGACCAGGGGAGAGCAAGGGAGGCGGATATTAAAATAAACCACTTTCACACACACACACACACATACACGCACGCACATACACACACACGGACACTAATATCTCTGAGGGTTGGGATTATGTGTGCTTACGACATGCCTAATACGTACATAAGTTTATCCATGAATCAGAGCTGATGCTGTCTACTCACCACCCGCTCTCTAATCTTTGCTTCTCTTTTGGCCGCCTATATGTCACTCACTTTCATTTTTTCAGTAAATATATTTTAATCCCACCTCCCATTCATTGCCAAACTATCTCGTCTGTACTTTTTTCTCTCATCTGCATCTTTTGCCAGTAAAATAACTTTATCACTGATTTTTTGTAGCTTCTGATTTGTTTAAATTTTTTGTTTTGTAACTGAAAAACAAATCATTTGATTATTGCCAACAATCCGAATAGCATTAGACAGTGTAATAAATAGATTGGTGGAGAAAGTGGGGGATACAGGGTAATCTAGTTGAAAGTCAGGCCCAGATGAAGAGCTGTTTTTGGCTGTAAAGCTCAACTCATAAAGGCAACGTTTCAGTTTTTTGTTTTGTTGAGTATATGGGCATTCTGTTCATTTTAAATGGTTAAATTCATTCAATACAGAAAAAAGGCATAAAAATAAATATGTATATGTTCTTATTGGCTTCTCGTATTTTTACAGAGCAGTACATCGTCGCCACACATAAACCCAGAAATACTCACTCACCAGTGCTCCAAAGGCGATGATCTTGAGTACACACTCCATGGAGAAGAGGGAAGTAAACACTATGTTCAGGTTGGCTAACACAGCTTCATAGGTGTCGGAGGCTCCGTAATACTGTAAACAAAAACACACATAGGCAGTACCTCCCTCAGAAAAGCAGAAGTATTTGAATCATCACTAGTAAAGGCTGCTTGTATCTTTTTTTAAGGCGCAGGCAACAAGAGCTAATGGTATAAATTTAGACATTAAGTTCAGCAACTCGGTGGCTGTCTTGGTGTTTATGTTGTTCTGTGCATTACTTGTTCCTTGTTTGGGGCTTGCAGGCCTTTACCTTCATCATCAGCACGATTGTGTTGAGCGCGATCATCGCCATGATGGTATATTCAAATGGCGGTGACACCACAAACTCCCACATACGGTACTGAAAGCTTAGCTTGTTTTGTGGCATGTGGCGTGTCAGAGGCTTGGCGTTGATGGCAAAGTCTATACAGGCTCTCTGTCAAAAACAGCAGAAAAATACATTTTCGGTTTGCATCGTGCCTTTCCATCATGCAACGCTCCAGTTTTGGAATCCTTGCTCACCTCATTCTTTTCTAAACTGTAATCTTCCATCATCTTGTCGCCTTGTTCCTGGAAGGTGATGATAATGAGAGCTACGAAGATGTTGACGAAGAAGAAGGGGAAGACCACGAAGTACACCACGTAAAAGATGGACATCTCCATCCGGTATCCTGGACTTGGGCCCTGATTCTCGTAAGTCGCATCGACCGAGTGTTTCAGCACCCTGAAGTGACAGTGAAGTATTGTTAGAGGTTGTCAATATCCACACTTGCTCTATTTATGAATGAATATATTCACATATAGGCTACTCACTGCGGCCACCCCTCTCCAGTAGAGACAGTGAAGAGGGTGAGAAGGGCCCAAGCCACATTGTCGTAGTGGAAATCGTACTTCTTCCACTCCCGCTTCTGCGCCCTCACTTCGTTATCACGTTCGTACACCAGATACTCGCCTCTGAAAAACACAGAATCAGCACAAGGACTGAAAGGAAAAAAACTTATAAACGTTTGCATTAGGTATGACACAGAGGATGGAGAGGAGACACTTTAATCTTTAAGGATTAAACCAAAAGTTATGCAGGTCACCAGGACATTTTCACAGCGCAAGGTGAAAGGAGTTGGGGTTTTTTCCTGACCTGCAGTCGCGCTCAAATTCTTTGGATTCATCAGTGCAGTAAAAAAAACGCCCCTTGAAGAGCTGCACAGCAACCACAGCAAAGATGAACATGAAGAGTAAATAGACGATCAGGATGTTGAGCACATTCTTTAGAGAGTTCACCACACAGTCAAACACAGCCTGAGGACAAAGCAAGAGAACAACATAATATTAGGGGGGGTTAAATAATAATAGATGATGCTAGATCAGGGTGTAATTTGTATAATTTTCTTGGCTGTTGTACTTATATTAAGGTAGATTTCATCAATAATCTGTGTAAAAGTGAAAATTAAGTAATGGAGTCTCTTTGCTGCGCAAACGTACCTTGAGTTTGGGAAGTCGTTTAATAGTCTTTAGAGGTCGTAGCACTCTCAGTACCCTCAGCGACTTGATGGTGCTGATGTCTTTTCCCTTGCTGTTCCCCCTACACGTGTTTACACACCAAAAACAAAGAAGACATACATGTACACACAGGAGAGTGAAAGTTACAAGTCTCAGCAGACTTAGTATACGCAGCACATGAAAGCCTTAGTCCTCTCGATTCCAAAATGGCGATGGGCAGCCATTTCTTGATGGCATGTGGGTCCGAGTTAACTCAAAATCAATGAGTAACTGCGTCTGGGTTAAGTGCATAGCAACGCATGCAGCATTGCTATCATATTACGCTTTAGCCTTATTCCTAAGTGTGAGGATAACATCGTAGCTACATGCTAGAATTAGGTGGGGATTTACAACTAGAGTACATGCTATGGGAACAACTGATATCATTCCTGTCTGAATGCTATCTCCCTTGTGTAGTGTTTTGCAATGTATTTCAATGCCTTTCAAAAACACTAAAGCCTCAGTTTGCCCATGCGCAGTTAATGGTGAAATCTGTTCATGCTGCATTGAAACCTTGCTTTCCATGCTGCAGTATTTCTTCTTTTACGCAGCAGTTTGAGTGGTGGAGAAATTTATTCTATAGAGAGACATTTAGAGAGAGAGTTTAGTTGTAGTTTCAGCGAGAACAAAATTGTATTCTGTCGTAGGGCAGTTGAGTAAGAGGAGCAAAGCAAGGGGCTCTTCTGCTCGTCACCGTAAATGCGTTAAAAGTTTTAACACATTTTCAAAAAGCCTTCAATTTCATATGCCACAATTTGGTAGTGTCATTGTGCTTAAAAATGGGAAAAACTTTTTAAATGAACAGCCAAACTCTCTCTTGATGACTCATCTAGTTAATTTCTATAAGCTCCAGGATTAGCTTGTTTCACAGCATTGTTCAGACAGCATGGAATCTTGTCTTGCATGGTTTTTGGCCAAGACAAAGATTTTATAAAGCATTTCCCAATGAAATGCTGAGCCAAACCTCTCTTTGTTTTTTTCACTTTGGCAGTGTAACTGTCCAGGTACATATGCCATAGAGTGTTAAATTATAATAGACCTCAAAGGCTATGTTTAGACTGAAGACATGGCAGATTTGTTCCTTAAATCATATGTTGTGATCAGACTTTCCTTATCTTCAAGTGTTACAGTCGGATTTGTGCTTCCAGACATTACCAACCTATCTTTATGGGTTTCTGTGGTAACGCCATAGGTATCTCTCTAGCTATAGCAAGTAGCTTAAGATCCCTAGCTACTTGCTATAGCTTCCAAGGTGAAAGGTGTTGTTGTCCAAACTTTCTGAATAGGTTTCTGTAATCTAGACATGTCAAATACTGGATTTGGGCTGGCACTGTGTACAAGGCTGCAGGAGCCTAAAGAAACAATACAGGAGTTAACTGATGCTGACTTTATGTAAACTGGCTGCGCTTAGCTTCATAGAAAATTTGACTGTAATTCAAATGCCCTGATTTTAACAAATCCTCACATATCCAGTGTACAGATCAGTGTGAAGAGGTCACTGAAAGTGATCCTTAGGGGGGCAGCAGCTGTGTATACAGATGCCTGTGTCTTACAGCTGTTAGACCAGATGGCAGACTGGTGGTGGCTGTGTGTGTATTTGCACACAACCACCACTAATGTGTGTATCTGCACGAGTGTGTGTATGCAAATCACTGTGTCTTTGTTTTTATCCATCTTTGGTTAAAAGTTTCTTTCTTGATCATGTTCATATCCATATTTATTGAAATAAAAATGTGTGGAAAAACCTGCAATTAAAGCACAAATATCTCCTTTGCATCTGTGTGAATCAGCTGAGGATCTGACAGAAGTTAAGATGAGGTTTAGTTGTGTTTGAGCCCGAGTTGTTCCATGGTGAACAATGGATTAAAAAAAAACAACTGAAAAATAATATAGACAGATACACATTTCAACTGTGACAATGGATGAATGAGAAGGAAAGAGATGCGTGATCAGAGAAACAGATACCAAGAGTGCAGAAGAAGAAAATGAGGAGGAAAAAGCGAGAGAACTTTACCCGCTGCCGCTGCTGCTCGTAGTCCGAAGAGAGATATGAGTAAGAGGTGAGAACAACAAGACAGAGGAGACAAGGTGGGATAAAGAAACAGAATGGGACACAGAAAAGGAAGGATTTTGAGGGAAACATCCATATGAGAGAGAAAGGGAAAAAAAGAAAAGACAGTACCTTCTCTTGTTAGATCAACCAGCCTACTCACAGACTCCTCTTACCAAATAACAAAATACACATTCAGATAATCTCTTACATTCACAATTTAGCCCCCCCCACCCCCCACCCCCGCAAAAAAACTCTGCTTGATGAGTGTGCAAGATTTCAAATGGCAACTAGTGCTACTCTGAAAATCATCTGTAAATCATGTGTAAAACGTCATGATTAACAATTAAATATTCAAATTACTATTATTAAGGACCAGCAAGCCCACATATAAACTCATTTCAGGCACATAAGAGAGCAAACACTACCTGGTGAAAAAAAAAATCTTAGAATGTCAAGGTGCGCTTCAAGGCAAACCAAACTTGATTAGTCATCATCTCTGACTCTGAGCCTGTCTGGATCTGAACCTCAGTCTGACTGCAGAAATATGAAGGACAGCTGCATAAGTGGTCCAAGACACAGCAGCCCTCAGACCAGAATAATTTGATTAAGGGAGTGATAAACATCTCCAACAAGACTTCTGATCGCTTCAGGAGTGCTGTTTGATTTCCACCAATTGAATTAAGGTACTATCTGGATGGGTAGGAATCTTTTCTTACTGGTTCCGATCTCCCATCAGCCATTAGCACGATAAACCTCTACTATAGTCAAATTGGGCTTGTTTGTTCGTTTTTTTCAGATTAAGGCTACATTATAATTCATACTCAACATTTCCACTGGATGAATTTGGTCTTGCAGAGAAGATACACAGAGAAAAAAATTCAGCAGTGAAACAGAAAGAGGTTGGGACACACAGAAAAGGACAGGTGGAGACAAAGATCTCTGTATATACAAACAGAGAGACACAAATTCAACTAAAATGAGGGGAAAGAGCGTTGGTTAAAACACACACATATAAAGATGATTCACAAAGAGTGAAAGTCTTGACAATGGATCACCTCTACCAGAACCGTGGAGCACCTGCCATGTTCATGAGTTCTTAATTCAGCTGGACTTTAACAATGTACTACGACATAGTTATAAAGTGAGCAGATAAGCTGGACAACCTAGTTTATGTTACATTAAACCAAAACTATTTTAGCATAGCAGCATTTGAAAGCTGGAAGGTTTTCATTAGTTGACATTATTGGTAACTTGTTGGGTTTAACTCTTACCCACTGGTGGGGATAGACTGCTGAAGGCACAGACCTGAATCTTGGTGAAATGATTCACGAGTATTCCCAGTGACCGTGCCAAAATTTCTAACATTTTTGCCATAGTTCCAGAGACTCTCATTGACTTCAGTAAACAAAATACCAAATGACAAAAAAAGCCTATTTCTTCATTTAAGCGTGCAGAATATTTTCTTCTGTATATCTGGAGAAATACCTGTGAAAGTGCACTGTTTCACAGACTTTTCCGAGGCCAGAATGATGAGAAAAGTAAGTACATTTTGAGTGTCGTGATGTATGATAAAAAGAGGTGGAAGAATGGACACAAAGTGCAGAGGAGGAGCAGTTCAGTAAAGGTGGCATAAAAGATGGGTCATTAGGACTGCAAAAAAAGACCCAACTGTTTGAGGAGCTCTGAGGGGACAACGTCACAAGATATCAATCTGGGACTATGAAAATCCAAGATGTCATCTTTAGTTTAAGTCATTATTCAAGTGTCAGTTTTATAAAGTCAAGAGTTCAAAATGTATTAATTTATTTGTATCACTTAGCTATTCCCATATTAATTTGCAGTATATTAATCGAATACCTCAAGTGGTTAGATACAGACTACACTCACAGAGTCTCTGAAAGTTTCTCATTTCAGTTCAGTTTAAATAAAACTGTCAAATATATTTGGATTAATACAAATTCTGTACTGTATCACCTATTTACACTTACAGGAGCTGCTCAGCCTGGAAACCCATACTATGAAGCTCCTAATTCATAGTTTTTGTGTTGTTGTTAAAGTCAGAGGAGTTTTGGAACTCTGCAGCAGAGCGTTGGTGACTTTTTTGCACTGTGTACCTGCCTAACCCTGCTTTGTAACTTTTGTAAGGTCTGCCATATTGTGGTTGTGGTCCATTTTGCATTAATACCAGTTACGGTTGACTGTGGAATATTTAAAAGGGAAGAAAGTTCATGAACTGACTTGTTGTAGGTATGGTGTCTTATATTATCACCATGCTTAAATTCACTGAACTCTTTAGAACGACAAATGTTTGTAAAGGCAGACTGTATGGCTAGGTGCCTGATCTGTGGCAAAAGCTGTAGTTAAAAGAGTGTGAAGCCCAAAACTTTTGTCCATAAGTGTATGTTACTGGTGTTTAAGTTAAAATGAACAGAGCATCCTCCATCCAAGAGGCTCCAAGTCCACCAACTTCAATGACCCAACACAGAAGAATGCTAGGTGCCTTATAATCCAAGTGTCCAAAAGCTCATAGCAGTTTAAGCTATGTAGGTTTGCTTTCAGTCACTTCCACAGTAAAAACAATATCCAGTGTCTTCACATATTGCAGACCTGTGTAAAAATCTATGGTATATCATTATCATTAATTTAAGAGCACAAATATATTATACGGAAACATATCTACATATATGTGTGTATATATTATATCCAAAACATGACATCACATTAAATGCAGACTTCTAAATCTATAAATAGCTTTATATTCTCACATACCATGCAAAAGCAAAAGTCATGCTTTGTACCAGCATAGCACTTATTATCTACAGCCTAACTCAGTAATCCACATGTAGTTGCATTTTTATCTTTACAGCCATGCAAATCAAGTAAAGATTAAAGTACCTGCTTTGTAGTAGAGAACGGTGTTGAGATTTTTGGTGACCTGGCCGGGGTTTGCATGGGCCCTTTTACTTTAGAACGCCCTGGGCACTAAAGGGTTACAGGTGCAAAGGGTGGTCCTCACCTCTCACATGGGGAGGTAGATAGGGAGAGGATGCTGGGATCTATTTTATAATGTGGGAGTGTTTACGCAGAAGCTGGAAGGAGCTTGAAATAGGAGGAGCTTAAAAATGAAAGGACTGCAGGAGCAAAATGTGACCGTGAGAGAAATGAAGTAAGGACATGGCCAAAAAAAGAGGACAGGTCTTTTGCACTCTAAATAAAGGTAAGACTTGGGTTTATGGTGGAGGATAACAGGAGACAAGAGAATGAAAAAGTGCCAAGAGAGAAAATGTATGCGAGTGAATGAAAGAAAAGTGTGTAGGACAGAGAAAGTAGAGGCCAAAAATCAGCCATGGTTGAGTGAAGAAGAACAGGGGACGCTGTACTCCAAGGTACCAGTGAGAGGGGAGAGGAGCGGGAGAGGAGAAAAGAGAGCAGAGGGGGAAGCAGGAGGGAGACTTACGCTAAGGCGTAGGCGTAGGCCACCAGAGCACCACTAACCACTATAAAGTCAAGGATGTTCCACAAGTCCCGGAAATAAGAGCCCTGGTGCAAGACCAACCCCAGATCCACCATCTAGAAAAGAGACCAAAAACAAGGACCCATCACGACCTTTACCAAAAAGAGGAGAATGTTTGTCTCAACACTGAGGAAAAATGCTGATTCTTCATTTGTCTCACCTTTACTAACATCTCAAAAGTAAAAACTCCTGTAAAGACGTAGTCAAAATAGCGCAGAACCTGCACAAAGAAAAAGTGAGCATATGATGATTTTGTATTTTAGATAAGTGCAGTGTTGCACTTATTTTGCATCATCTGATATTATATTACTAAAGAAGGCAGTACTTTAAACTTAAACTGTTTCCTGTGCATGTGTGGTCTGTGAGTTTGTATCATTTTGCTGAGTCTGAACACAGAAAATCCTGAATATTGTGTGTGCCACTTAATTGTCTACCCACTATAAAACTGTCAATAATAATTTTAAGTGCTGGATTTATACGTTCCATCTCATACTCTACATAGTTATTTCATTTACTGCTCAAACCTCCACACACGTAAGGCTAGGGAGATGGCAAAAATAACCTTGAGAGTAAATACAAAAAATAATAGATAAATTATATGCATAATATTTTAGTTGCCAAAAGAACCAATAATACATGTATGATGAATTTCTTACATCGTTTCGAGGGGAATTGGGCGAAACAGGGTCTTCAGCTGCCAGGGCAATACTGCTCATTGCAATGACCAGCAGGATGCACATCTCAAAATAACGCAGGGTGCAAATGTAATGGCATGCTCGTCGAAACCTAGGAGCAGACAAAGATATTTGTTTTTCTCTTGCATTAATGCAATGCATACCATTATGTTTAATTTATAAGTATAATCAAGGCCGTTGTGGGGGCTAAACAAAATTTAAATCCCTCTCAAATACTCAACTAATGTTTAGACAGCTCTGTGTTAATGTTTACACAAACTAGACCTGCTCATTTGCTAAAATTAGGTTTTGTGTCTTCAACAAATTTTAGCAAATGACCTCTTTTCATGCTATGCCAACCCACAGTCTAGAATACATGACATAATGATTGAGCTTCATTTGAAAAGGTTTTTGAGATAGTGACAGGCAAGACAATCTTTCCATCAGCACTGTGGGCAATTGTGGGACCACAGTAGAAAAGCTAAAGTAAAGCAGGGTTTACCCAAATGTCAATCTGGGAATCCATCAGTTTGTCAGTGGCCGGGCAGTGGCAGTCTTTTCTTGGTTTCTGGTGTAGCTATCAGGATCAGATAACTGATATGTGGTTCATGCCTCCATTTTCCATCCATTGGGCAAACCATTGTAAGGTACAGACAATTTAATAGACTGCTAAATCCACACCAAACTGCATCAAATTAACTAAAGAGGCAAGAGTAGCTGTCTAGACACTAACTACATCCTTCCCTACCCTCAAAATATTATACCAACAATCAACTTTATCTCATACTTTTGGATCAAAAGTCAACTACAATAAAGCTGACTTTTGACTGTGCAAAGTGTAGGCAACAGAAAACAGCTATACAGCATTAGAGGAGTGGAGATATGGACATTACTTTTTTTCACTGCACAAAAGGACAAGAGCGTGAAGGTAAAATGGAAACTGCATCCATTATAGTATTATACTGCTTCATCTCTTTGCAAACATCTGCACAGACAGCATGCTAACGCAAAGCTAGCCAAGAATGATGATAAAGCTGAGTGCATGTTGACCCCAGCCCAGCAGCCAGAGCCTGAACTTCAACAAGTAACAAAAGCAGTGATGAGCAGTCAGGTTTGCAGCCTCTGTTTTGACCTGTTCATGTTTCTCATGCTTTCAAGTCTCTTTGGGCTGGTTTGCATCTTTGCTTTGTGTTGCTGACTTTGTGTTCATACTTAAGGAAAGATGTGTCCTCATTAGGATAGGGATTTAGCCAAAAGTTTATATGGTTAACTGGTAATTATGAGACAGTGTGTTTCAGTTTGCATTGTGTGCATATACTACGTGTGCTAGCCTGTGCGTTGATAATTGTTAGTACATATCACTTACGGATTGGTGGTCGAGAAGATGAACATGGAGCTATATGGAGGCATGGGCCTAGGCCCTCCTTCCCCTCCTTCCTCATCATCATTTGTAGGAGGTGGCAGAGGTTCAGTGTTGGCATTTTTATTAACTGAAGGTAGGAGGAAAACATTGTAAAGAGCTATAAAGTAGCAGAAGAAATACAAAAGAAAAGAAAAACACATCCATTCACCCCTACCTTGCAGTATGGCATTGGTGGATGGAAAAATGGGCATGTCCACAGCAGTATAATCAGGGTGGGGCAGCCTGATCACACTGTTTGCACGGTGATGTCCGACATTCCCATAACTATCTAACGTGACCAAACTTCCACGAGTGCCACTGTTAGCAAGATGAAGGGCAGATCCAAATCCAGGGGTGACAGTGTGACTGGCCACTGGATAGGGGCGACCCTCGCTAGGTGGTGTAGAACCAGACACCAGTTTGGTGTTCATGAGGTTGTCCATGTCCTCACTGTACTGGCTATTCTGCCTTGAGAGACTCTTTTGGATGGGCCGTGTGGTAGATAGGTTTGGCACACTGCAGTCCCTAGGAAGAGGTCAAAGAAAGAATTACAGACATCAGATTAGAGGACATTGTAAAAAGGATGACTGGAAAATGAAAAATGAATGACATACTTCCTTCTGTGTGAGCACATCCGCTTCCCCTCGCCCTCTGTTTGGCTTCCACGCCGGCTTCTTCTTGACCTCTTCTCACCGCCATTGCCTGCTCGCTCATGCTCTCCTCCTTCCCCACTCCCATCCACTCCTTTGTTCTTATGTCTTCCAGATTTTCCAGCTCCTCCCCCACCTTCCTCACCATCTTCAGCATTCTTTCGATGTGACCTTGGCTTCCTGTGTTCGGACTGCCCTCCTCCTCGACTCCCAGTCCGCGTGTGGTGATGGCGCCTGGGTAGCCTCTCCTCTGAACCCGGCCCAGGAATCACTGTAGCATCCAGACGGACATGAGAGCTGTGGTGATGCTCACTTTTGCGGCTCCGTCTACTCTCCGTGGATTCTCCCCGCTCCATGGGAGGTCTGGGTGGACCTGAACCTCCTCCACCATCCCCTCCCACTTGGCCATGGTGCTCAGGATGGTGCTGGCTGACACAGAAGTCTGAGTTGTTGCCAGTTGTCTTGTTTGTGTTGTTATTACGATTTTCATGGGGGTCCACCACTAAGGGTCGATCAAGATGGGTCTTCATGTCTGGACGGATGTGACGTGAATAGTTGACCTGCAAGGAAACGAATGGACAGCGAAACAGCACAGAAGGAATAATTTTAAAATATGTAATTCATGAGAGGAGGCAAAACTTTAGAAGACCTACATTTCAGTTATATATTGGAAATTTCCAACCAATACTTAGACCATAGTTGGTAAATAAGCCACCGATAAATGATTAACAAGAACAAATGAAAACCAATAAAAGTCATCATCAACACTCGTGGCCATAACTTGTGTACACTGATAGCACAAGTCTAGGGGCCCTTTTTGCCTTTTCCTTTACATTGTTGTGCTCCTCCCTCCCTGTCCTTGCCTTCCAGCGGTCATCTGCGTCCAATTCGTTATAGAGGGCCTCGCGGCTGGATGCCAGAGTCTGCTTCCTCAGCTCCTTGGTGCGCTGCTCCCACACTGACTTGCTGACTCCCTTAATGTGGTTCTTCTGCTGCTCCTTGCTGCAAAATGAAGCATGGTGGAAAAGGGAGAAAGGGATTGGCCTCGTTAAGACCTGCTTTAAGACTTGATGCTATGCAAATGAACGCACAAAGACATGAGAATGATGAAGTGGAAACCAACACTAAAAATATAAGTACATCAAATAGCAAGGACATAAAGACACACTGGGGGCCACAGACACTTAAAGGGTCATTTGACTGGACCTATAAAACAAGGCAGCTCTTAACAGAACAAGGCTTTGGGCATCTGCACAGCTTGCCAAAGCACAAGGCAGGATGGCCCTATTTTGGTAAACCACGTGGGAAACAGTGTGGAGGATAACACTGAGGCAAGGTCAGAATTTGTTCAAATTATACACAACTAATCACCCCATGCTAAAGTACATACAATTTAACGGACAGATTTCGTGCAGAGCAAAAATAGCCATTGAGCTGAATTGAATGGTTTATATTAGTTAGAATAACTGATTTCCTGTTTTTGCAAAAAGATGAGATAAAAACACCCCCAAACTGTCAGTGACCACCTCCTTTCTTACCCTCCAAAATTTCTACCAACTTTAACTCACTTTTCTCTCAGGGCCAACAGTCAATGACAATAAAGCAACAGCCGTAGGCAACAGAAACAGTACTTTAAAAAATAAGCCAACATAAAGAAAAAGCTAAAAAAAAAAGCCAGATATGTACAATAATTTGGGAAAAAAAAGACGTTACGAACAAAGGGCCAAGAAAAGGATAGAGATCTAAAACATGAAAAAAGCAAGGAATGGTTGTAAAGTCAATAAACAGAAGGAAGTCATAAATGAATAAACAAATAAATAAATACCAGTCCAGAAAGGGGTCAGAAGCGTTGTGACACTCACTGTGTACTTTGTTGCTGAGGAGGGAAACAGCTGGTGAGTGAGATGACACAAAAGAACAGAAGGAGGATTTCATTCCAAAATGGGCTATCCATTTATTTTTTCAAAAGAAAGGAAAAAAACACAAAGTGCCAACTCTAAAAAAATGATCGCTATCCAAGACAAAAGTGTTACATGTCTAGACTACTAAAAAAGTAAACTATAATCCTGAAATCCAAAAATGGAAGCGAATCTTAGAATATTTTTTGTCAAAAATTTAAGCATTTTGGAATGCAACCCTTCGTACACACAGACACAAAAGACACACACACACACACTCAACAAAATCCATTTTCTTCTATAACTCATTTCCCCTTCCCAAGTGCTGCTGTTGTGCGCTGATCAGTTTTACTTCTTTATAATGTACTGCACATGTTTACCCTTCACTCTCTTTTTCCACTGAAGCTGCTACATTAAAAAAATACTTACCAAAATATGGTCCTGTGGGTATATCCTACATGACAACATACACTGGCATTATGACAACATGTTTTAAAATTTTAATAAAACATGTAATATCTGCATATTTTTGAACTGTACTGAAAACTGATAAACCCTGAAAAGCTTACAGTAAGATTTAAAAATAAACATTTTAAATATGAAATGCTCTGCTTTGTCTTAAAGAGGGTTAGGGGCACTTAAAAAAGTAGATACATTTTGGTCATGAATTTATTTCTGAATTCAGAATTTCTGCATGATCCTCTTCCATAACACAAAATAGCACGCAAATAATTTAAAGGACCAAATCTATAAGGACAACCTAATTTAATATGATTTTTATTATTTCCAAAGGCTTCTTTAAGCTTACTGAAAACACAGTGCTGAAACTTTTTAAAAAATTATTCACTATCACTAGAATAATACTTCCTAAAATGTCTTTGCACTCTGTTTAGAATGCATGGCTGTTTAAAAGAGGGCAGTTTCCTTTTGAGAGTACAAACTGGACTTGTGTTGCCTTACAACTGGTTTTACGTAGTTTTCTCTGAGTCTGCCATATCTTCTTAAGAGATTCTTCATGCACCACTGATGTCCCCAAGTTTAAAATCCCTCCTTGGGAAAACAGGGACGATCTCCTCTTGAATTTAAATGTCTTTCTGTCTCTATCTCTCTCTTTCTTTTATTTGCACCACAGAAATTAGGGATTTGGATTTACACTGGCACAGTAGAACGTAAGGCAGTCTACAGCCCTACAATGCTTAGAGCTTAACCGAGACTCTGTGGTAAACCTCTGTCCTACAGTCTGCTTTCAAAAGATTCAAGCAATTAAGCAGCATGGTTTGTGAAGGTTGTTTTTCTGGATAAATTTGGACAAACAACCATGGTAACCTAGGGAAGAAATGCTGGATATTATACCAAACCAACATTACCTGAAAACTTCTTTTCTCACACACTCACATACATCCACACACACACACACACATACAGACAGATACACATACACTGTAGTGAAAATAAGACATATTTATATCATAATTCCAAGTAAATTAAACTGATTACACAGACACAGATGGTCACTTCATAGTGAAGCACACTACACAGCACAAACAGTAACAAGAACCTAAGCGATTCATGAAATGATGGAAATGTTAATAAGCATATGTACGTGTGAGTGTATTGAGCTAAAACTCTAGGGCATGTTTGTTCATTGTACCTGCGAGTGACAATGAGTGAGCACAGTCTCACACACCAAAATGGTAAGGACACGACTGTGCTATTATGTATGGTATTTAAAAGCAAACATGGTACCCCTGTGTTGTGCTGAACGTATTTTCATGCACGTATTTGCGTCTGAGAGCAAAGTGTGTGAACTTTACCAGACGTGAAAGTACAGAGCCTTGTGTGTACAGAGAAAAGGGATCAAAGACTAAGACGAAAAGTAAAGGAGAAGAAAGAGATGACAGAGAGAAGGACGAGAAGAAAGTATATGTGTGTTTAGGCTATCCCCAATTTTCTTCTTGCCAGATAGATGAAGACATGATTTATTCCACTATGGTGACAAAATGGCAAAATATACAGAGAATTTTTACATTCATGAACTTTAAATTTTATATTGAAACAGAAAAAAGTCAGTTTGGAAGATGCTATTTGATCAATGAATATATTGCAATTCTAAGGAAAAAGTGGGGCTGTGTACTTTTGAAGGGTAATTAGTCAATAAAGCTCACTGAGATGAAAGACTATTTGCAATCACCAACATCACCACAAGGTCATAAGGTGATGAAGTGATGTTTTAAGAATCCAAAGTTGAACAGATTATGGTTCACTGACGGTTTTCCTGACTTCAAACACTCAACTATGCTATACCGTCCACTTTCCAATGTGCTGAGTCCAACATAACTACTTGACTCCCAGATGGTGACACAGAAGTAATAGAGACAGAGACTCACGCTGCAATGGAGAGGTTTGCAGCAGATAGTGGGCTAACTTCAGCCACTTCCTTGGCTTTCTGCAGGGCAATCTTCTGATTGGCAGCTTCCTCTTCTTCCTGTTCATCCTGCAAATGTGGATTAGAAAATAAATCAAAACCCAAATATGATAAAGGCAGGAAAAATTCACATGAGGGAAGCAGAAGAAGTTCATTGATTAGAGGAGGATAACTCGTGGTTAATGTGTTAGTGTAAGAAACTGCACTCATATTAGACGGTACTATACCTTGGTCAGTTCCTGTGCGTTGGCCAGATTGTCCACAGCGATGGCCAAGAACACATTCAGCAGAGTGTCTGAACACAGAGTTAAAAGCAATCCAGCATCTGGGAGATTGTTTGTGCAAGAGAATACAAAATGTACACAAAATAATTGGCTAAGCCACTTATATTATAATGTACCTCTTGGCAAGTTGATGTATTGGATTGCAGCTTATCATTATTGCTACAGTATCATCCTTGATACAGATCCCTTAACAGTGGTTGGTTCGACTTACAGATGACAACACAGGTCAGTGTCAGTATATGCCAGGAATCTCAATTAGGAATATGACAGTGACATCTCTGTGTTGTGCTGATTAGATACCTGTTGACAATCGCTTTGGTATTATAATCCCAATTCCAGAAAAATTGGGACGTTGTACAAAATGTAGATAAAAACAGAATGCAGTGGTTTGAAAATCTAATAAAACCCATATTTTATTCACAGTATATCAAAGAAAACATATCAAATGTTTAACCTGAGAAAATATACTATTTTAATTACTGACAAAATGCTAGCAATCTAGATCATGAACTGTGCCTAACAGAGCTTTAACCTGCGTGGCAAAGAAAGGGATTTCTAGAAGTGTTCCCAAGCCCAGGCAATGATTGACAGAATGACAGAATTCTGCCTGTTTTTAATTCAGTGCCACCTGAAGGCGAGCATCCATTTCAGGTTTGTCCTGTCCTGTTTGTCCTGCTTTTGTATTTGAACCCTTCGGATTCTGATTTATTTAATATTCGAAGATTTAATGTATATATTCCTGGTTCTGGTTCTTTTAGTTGTTTTTCTTATTTGTGTTATATTTGTAGTTTCTGGTCTTAGTTTTGTCATCTGGTCTTTAGGTTCTGTTTCCATGCCTCTCCTGTGTTGCATGTTTTTGTCAGCCTTGTCTTCATGTTTGTTTAACTCTTGTCTCCACATTCGGTGTTCCCTTTCTGTCTCCTTAGTTAGTCTGCTTCCCAGTGTCAAGTGTTATCGTACTTCCTGTTTTATTTTGACAGTCTCTCATCCTGTGTTCTCTGTGTTCAGTTTTGCTTCCCTGTCCTGTTAGGCTGTATTAATTCCAGCGGTGTTCCCTGCTGTTTCCCTTCCTCTCAAGATCCTGTGTGCATTTAGGTTCTCTGTATTCCTCCGCTTGTTGTCACATCGTCCCTGTCTGCTGTGTGCTTCCCTGTGTTTCCACACAGCGCTACATAACATGTCCCTTGTGCACAGAGATTCCTCTGGATTCTGTATTTCATGATATTATGCACTGTAGATGATCAGATATTCAAAGCCCTCAAAATTTTGCATTATTACAGGAAAAGTATTCTAATACTGTTCTGCAATTTGTTGACAGTTTTTTGCAGATTGGTGAACCTCTGCCCATCTTTATTTCTGAGAGACTCTCTCACTCTCTGACATGTTCTTTTTACACCCAATTATGTTACTGACCTGTTGCCAGTGAACCTAACTGGGTGCAAACTCCTTGAGGTGTTTCTTTTTAGACCACTTGCTTTTCCAGCCTTTTGTTGCCCCATCCCAACTTTTGTGAGACATGTTGCCACCTTCAAATTCAAAACGAGCCAGTATTTTTTATAAAGCAGTAAAATGTCCCAGTTTTAACATTTAATATGTTTTCTATGTTATATATGGGTTTGTCCACTGCATCAAAACCTTTGTAGAACTGAGATTGTACATAATATCACTCTGTAGCTGAAGATGAAGAGCTGACTCTGCCCTCAGTCCAGCATGAATAGAAGAAGCATGACTATTTCTCAGAGATTGTTCTTTTTCTTACACGTTCTCACTTTGATCTTTTGTCAGCCGTGCCAAAGAACAGTTTGTCAGTGAATAAAACAGTAAATACAACACTGACTGAAGCTCTTGCAAGTGACCATTGGAGAGCGCCTGGCCCCTGCAGTAAATTGAGCTTCTCAGGCAGACCATCATGCAGGTTGTTTGTCGGATGGTTTCTGTGCAATGTCTCGATGTCTCGATGCAAGACTAATTGCTTCAATATCGATATGCCAAAAAAAAGATTAAAGGAAGTCAGGCTAAGAAAAAAAGTAGCACTTCTATTCAGAGTAACCGCAACTACAAAACAACAGCAAACAGCAATAGGTCGAAAGAAGCATTCTAACTATTCCACCTTTTAGGCTGTCCTAAAGAAAACTGTAAAAAAAAATCTGCATTTAACCTTTGTATGACTTTTTACTGAGAGTAAAGTAAAAATGTGTAAAACACAGCTACAAATGTCTCCACTCTAAATATCTGAGAGCTGCGCATTCATGTAGGCTTATCTGCAATGTCACTGTCAAGGGATACAGTTGCCAAAAAGCGTGAGTACAATGAAGAAGACGGAGAAGGCCATGCCCTTGTTGACTCCACCCTGAGATTTGATGCCATCATACATCACCATATTCCAGTCCTCGCCGGTCAGGATCTGGCAAACATACACAAATATTCAGACGATGCTATGACGAGCACTCTCACATCCACATATTTGCTCAAAATGCTATAATCAAAGAACAGACTCACCCTTTTACACACTACTTAAATATTTGAACAAGTTTTAGCAGAATTATGCTCCCACCTAATAATCTTTAAGGGTTCTAGAGTAGCATTTTACATTTTATATCACTTCCTCGTGTGCAAATCCTCTTTAGTCCTTTCAGCGTTTAGCTTTAATCCAGCTTTGTCTTCTATTTTGCAGCTTTTTCTCCCTCCACTAGCCTCTCCCTCCCCTTTTCTCCTTTTACAGTACATCGCTCTCCTCTGCTTACCTGGAACACCGTCATTATTGCTGCGGGAAATGTATCGAAGTTGGTTGGAGGGGTGCCATTTTCAAAATTAAACCTAGCAGTGAAAGAATGAAAAAATATATATATAATAGGAGCTGAGAAAACAGTGAGCATAGAGAGAACGACTGAGAGAGCCAGAGGCAAGCACAACAAATGTTTGTCTGAAAAACCAGCGCTCTGAAAAACTGCCTTAGGTCAACTGGCAATTAGCAAAAACCAATAGGTTAGCAGAAAATTAAATCATGGCTGTTAAAGGGGAAGGAGAGAGACACTGACTGTCCTCCGAAGAGCTGCATGCCCAGCAGCGCAAAGACGACTATGAAGAGGAAGAGCAGGAAGAGCAAGCTGATGATGGACTTCATGGAATTGAGCAGAGACACGACGAGGTTACGCAAAGACGCCCAGTACCTGGGAAACAGACACATGGAAATGATGATAATACCATGTCCTTTATTTAATGTATAATCATTACTGTATTACAAGTGACTCACTTGGTGACTTTGAAGATCCTCAATAACCTGAGAGCTCGTAGCACACTGATGCCAAACGATGTGCCCGGTTGGATGATGGACCAAAGGACTTCAAATATGCTACCACATATCACCTAATATAAATGTAAGCATATGCAATTATACATAGTTATTTATTATACTCAGCAAATAATCTACAGACATCAGCATGCAGTATGGCACATTTGTGTTTGTGTAAAGTCTATAGCAGAGGGTTTTTTCATGTATTGTTTTCATCCCACAGGTGTAAAGCCCATCTATAGACCCGCTTATGAGTTTGTACATTGTGTTATTTTTTATTGGGTGTGGACCCAAGCTGAGAGGGGCTCACAATGCAGTCGAAGCAGTTGAAGGAGGAATTGAGGTAGGCCTGTCTGCCCAGACCGTACAGTTTTACAAACATCTCTGTCAAGAATATTCCCAGGAAGATGAATTCGGCATAATCTGCACAGAGGGAAGAACACAAAAAGAGACGAGGGTGAAAACCTGAGCGAGTCTCTGTGTGTGTATTTGCCCCAGAACCATTTTTGAAAAAGACTTAGTCTGCATGAGAGGAAAACTGTGTGTGCTTGGATGCGCTTGTGTTAAATGACTGGGTCAGCTCTTTCATGGATTTAGCCACATTAATGAAGAATTTGCTCACCCACTCCTTTTCCAATAATCTGTGATGAAAGTATTTGTGCATTTGCGGAGATAATCGGCCCATGCTTGCACTAAGTATGCAAGCATTCACCTCCTACTCACACAGAAAATCTGAAAGTGGTTCAGGCTGGTCGTAGTGCACAACAGCCACACACAGCGTGTTGAGGCCCACCAAACACAGCACGGTCCAGTAGAAGCCCTGGGACTTAACAACGTGACGGATAAAGAAGCGAAACCGCCGCTCCCGACGCTTGAAAGTCGATCCCTCCAGCTTGGAGCTCTTCAAGCTGGCACGAGCAAACGGTGAACCTACCATTCACAAAGGATAAACGAGGCACATCGTGTATCAACAGCTGCACTGTGACATAAATGAAAAGAAGTCAATGAGTGACCAAAAAGGTGACACAATCACTGGCACTAAAATGCTAATGCTATCTTTTGCCTGTATTTTTTTTTAATACAGGCAAAAGATCCCATCCCATTATTTCTGTAACTTATTAGGAGAGTAAAAGAATGCATTATTCTTTTATAGTGGACGGTTACCAAAGTAGAGTCAACTATATCGATGGACCTCCTATTTGCTGGAACACTACAATTCAATCAACCTTCCGGCACTGAATCTGCTTTTTAAGTACAAATTGATGTATAATTCACTTAAAGGTAGCACATGATCAAACCTGTCTTATCAAATTTGAATTTCTAGGTTGCACCATGTCCATTATTGCTCTAAAGAATGAAGAAAAAAAGTTCGTTTTCAGAATCTTAGAGAAATGCCTAGAATGACTGTGCTGAAAAAATGGTTTGAGCGGAGAAACGGGAATGAGATAACAAGGGCAGGTTAAAGATAGGGGAAAAAAGATGAGGGGCTCGAGGACAGTGAAAATGTAACATTAGGAGTGCAGAGCAGCAGAGAGGGAGAAAGGAGAGGGAAGGGCGGGAGAGGGATGGAGAGGAGGGTCAGGTAATGCTGATATGCAAGATAAGATAGCGTCTCTGTGTACCTGCGATTTGCCTTTGACTGTGTGTCTGTTTCTCCTGTGTGCTACTCTTAATGTGGGGATATAAATCCCTTTTTACAGTCATAATGGGAAATAAGTGTGTTTTAAAGCAAGATTATCATGAAGTTAGGTTTAGGTTAAGAGCTGTGGTAGAAATGTGTAGGGTTTGGGAGCTTATGCAGAAAAAAAACAAAACAAGTAAATGCAGTGTTCTCTGAAGGGATGTGAAATGGCTTTGTTTTGTGTGTGTGTGTGTGTGTGTGTGTGTGGTAGACAGACAGAGAGAAACACAACACATCTTACCTACTCCCAGGTCTCCCTCCCCTTCCTCTGAATTTAGAAGCTCAGCTTTGCTTTTGTGGTTCTTTGTGGCTCTCCTACGAGAACCTGTTATACAGTACAAATATATTTATACATTTACCCACAACCAAACAATTCAGCTATTCATTTATGCGTATTTATATGTTGCATTCGAAAAGAAAAAGGAAATTGATACCATCATATTCATTTTCATTCTCATCATCCGCCAAGATGACCTCTTCTACAAAACACACAAGCAAAAATGTGAATATATTATACATTTATGTGTAAGTTCCACAACATCTTCATACATCTTTTTAAATCATGTCTCTGTTTCACTCATTAGTCCCTCTTTTGTTTTTTTAGCTTCTGTGTTTTTATGTAAAATTTGTCTTTTCAGGAAGATCAAAGCTCTGTCCCCTCTATCCGCCCCTTTAGCCGCTTTGACCCTCCTTTACTCTTATTTTCTCTCACATTTCCTGCCCTCAACAGATTGCTACCAGGCCAGAGAGGTGGGCAAAACTCTCTATCCAAGGGTCTGTAATCTGTAAGATATTCAAGATATAATATGTGTTATAAGTTCCATTAAATTTGTGTCACTGCTTTACTGGATATGTGTTATGTTAAAGGTAAATGACATTGAAAAAAATGGCAAAAAGAAAGCACATCCATATAGAGCAGCTGCAATGGGAAACTTCTGAATAACAGCAAACCAAAACTTGTCAGTGCTAAGGTGTCAGTGTGTATTCAGCTATAACTATAAAATACAATGTAATATGGATCCCTCTTCCCTGAATAACAACTGTTGTGCAAGTGATTGTGATAATGTCATCTCTGTGATTATAACTCATGTTTACTGTGGTTGCTTTTATGATAAAATCCACAAAAAGAGATTTTTGGCCTCATTTTTTAAATGTTTACTTTGACGTTCCAGGAAAAAGTGACGGTTTACTTTCATTCCAGCATCACACAAGCTGGTCTTCAAAATTACAGCTGAATATATATTAAGTCTTCTGAATTTCCAGTGGTTTGAGTGTTAATATCTAAGCAGAAATTTGCTGTGACATCTGACATGTATTACACTGTAATACATGTCAGGTGTTTTTATATGGTCAAATGTTGCCAGGTATGCACTCAGTCATACATACCAGCTTTACAGATCCACTCCAGGTAACCGTTAAGTTCCCTTTCAATCTGCTGCTGTCTTCGGAGCTTCAGAAACTCACTCCTGTTCTCCACACGCTCTCTCTCTTTGGCGAACTCGCTGCAGACACACGCATGACACAAGTATATACCCTGCACGTCACATCGAATGTGTGACATCATTTGATATCAACATTCATCACCTGAGACCTCTGTAAAGCACGTTGGGACTGTTTCTTTTTATATATTTACACATGCACATAAACTTACCCCGACAACACACCCAGCACCAGGTTGAGCATAAAGAAAGAGCCGATGATGATGAGGGGGATGAAGTACATCCAGTTCCATGCACTCCCTGAGGCATCGTTGCTCTGGAAACACACGTGAGGACACACGTGCACGCGCGCACACACACACAAACATAATTAATAAGTAATCAATGTTTTGCTCTTTACTTGAGTATTTGATACAAAGTGAATTAAAAGAAACCAGATAATGTTAGATAATGGTTTATAAATGTGAGCTTTGGGAAGTTTAACAAAGGTTAATATTAATAAGACGAACTTTTCAATTAATTTGAATCAAAGGTTGAATTTTTTTTTTTAATGACCCTTTTTCATTCATTGAAATCAGCGAAGTGGGTACACCTGAAAAACTGAGCAGCTGTAGCTATATATACATTTTGATTTGCTGAAAGCTGAAGGCATCAAAATTCATTCTCTACCTCCCTGCTTTGTCACATTGCACCACCACCAAGTTAAAGATATAATACGCTTTATATAGCCTAATTAAAAATAACCTACTGCTATCCTAGTGACTTATTCTTTGACGTTGTCATTAAAGAGTGGAAACAATGTGCTTTAAACTGCTGTCTATGACTTATGGAAACATAAACAAAAGCAGGCATGACATGATTTTGCTTTAAGTCATCTCAGTAAGTAAATGCGTATCTGCCACTCTATTTAGCTACTCCGACAGAGTAAATAATGTATAACAAATGCTTTGCTCTCTCGCTCTCGGTCCCTACCATCCTCCCTTACAGACCATTCTTTCATTATCATTCTTTATTCAGTTCTTATTGTTTTGTCTCTCCTCCTCCTATGGAACCCCTTAAGAAAACCCTCCATCTGCCTTTTCATCCCTCCCTTATCTATCTCAATGCTAGTTTAACCTTTTCTTCATTCCTTTCTCCATAGCCATCTCCTCACTGTCACTGAACAACCTTTACAGTGATTTTATCAATCCCAACTTGAGACCCGGGCTTTTCTTTCCTGTTTCGAGCTCTCTTTCTCATAGCCTCCCTCCCTTTTCCTTCCCGTCTCCTCCAGCTTTCCTTCTTCCTGCATGTAAGCCGGCATCGCCGCTGTGTACCCAATGTACCGCAGACCCTTTTTCTACCATTAAACTTTTATTGCTCCCCTCCCAAGCAGCTGCAAGAATAACTTGGGCTGAACAGGCCTTTTTAAATATAGAGCAGCACCGGGAAGGAGGGACAGAAGGAGAGAGACACAGAGGGAGAGGGACAGAACACAGGAAGACAAGCAGGAATAAGGGGAGAAAGAGAAGGACAGAGGGAGAAAGGTAAAAGAACTGGGTGGACGGAGAGGGAAAGGAGATGGGAAAAACAGATGACTACAGTAACAGTCAAAGACCCTCATCTGCCTCTGGTCTCCACGGCAACCGTTGCCCCTGACAGCAGGGAACAATTCAGTCTTGGACATGAGTGATGGCATTGTTGGTACTCATTTAATAGGTAGATAAGCAGTTTGCACAGGTGAAATTGTTGAAGGTTTTAACAGTCTAATTTTTGTACTTGATTAGAGAATGCACTCTCAAATGGCTTTGAGTGAAAATACTCCTGTTAACAAACTGGAGTAAAATTTACATTTTACTCCAGTTTGTTAACAGGAGTTTGTTTAAAAATAAGTCTGACAAGCATGAAAGCTAACCTAAGGTGCACTTCATTAGATCTGTTTGTTTGTTGTTTTGTTATAGATATTTTAGCTAATGTGAAGGTTTAATCCATAAAAAACAGCCACAAAATATGACAGAAATATTTTTTTTCCCATGATCACCAGATAGCAAAATAAACTGATACTGTATTTTTTTTTCTAAGATTAATTAACAGGCAAACATGATAAGAGCAGGTTTGTGGAATTTTAGAATGCTGTAGCATATTTTTTTTTCTCTTGAACAAGACTTTCTTTATTAAGTCTTTTATTTTTGCCTTGCTAGGTTTAACACCTTTACATAGACATCCTCTGCTTTCCTGGGTGCACTGGTGTGGCCAAAACGTTGGTCACTGAATGTGTACTAGTGTTGCAAATGCTGTTCAGCTTGACATACATAGTAGAGCAGGTCAGTCCAGCCCTCCATGGTGATACACTGGAAAACGGTGAGAATAGCAAACAGGATGTTGTCAAACTGGGTGATGCCGTAGTTTGGTCCCAGCCAGTACTCTCTACAAACGGTGTCCCCTGGACACAGCCGAGATGGAGGCTCTACCCCACATGGAAACTCTTCCCGGATCTCTTCTAAACATGCGTAAAAGTGGGATAAAACAAGTATGAGCAATCAAATTCAATGTATGCGCAAATGTATTTAGTAATTTTAAATCCCTCTTGAGGAAACATCAAATACTTCAGATGTTGAATGAGGCTACATCTGCAGAAACAGCACAGTATACCAAAAATGTACTATTTTAAGTTCTAATTTTAGCAGTGCAACTATTTAAAGTCTGCCTCAGCGTGAACAGGTGCACTCTTCTCTGAGGAAAACTTGTAGCAACTTAATCCCGACTGAATTATTGCCAAAGTGTAAACACAAAATCCTTTACTTGTTATGTTGTCGAAGCAGGTTTTGTGGAATTTGCCCATGTAGAACTCAAGGCCGATGATGGCGAACATGAGGATGGCAAAGAAGAGCAGCAGGCCAATTTGCAGCAGAGGAATCATGGCCTTCATGATGGATTTGAGCACCACCTGTAAGCCTAAAGCACACAGGTATAGAGTATTAAGATTTTATGAAGAATCATTTTATACATTTCATTTTAATCTATCCGCTCTCTTTATCCTAAAACTAATTTCAATTAGTTTGCAGTTAAGCTACCTTTCTGTAAAGAAATACTTGAATATCCTAATTACACATTTATACCCAATCATTAAACTTTTACATGTTAAGCTGAAGTGAAATAAACCATAAACATATATATTGTAGCACCTACTGGTATGATGCTCTAATTGGGTTTTCATAGAAACCCAAGTGACTTTTATGATGAGTAAGCCCTGGTATGCCTGTTCAAGCCCATAGTGAAGAACAGGCTATTAATAACACTGCTGTGGCAGTAGTGCTGGAACATTACTGCCACTATAACATTTAAAAAATGAGCAGAGTGTGCACAGAAGTACCACTTTTGTTGTTGCATTATGCAGAGCAACACAGAAGCTGCATAAAACCTTGACACAAAATGCTTCTCCATGCTATTTTGATCCTCAAAGATGTTCTGCACTTATCGCTTTCTCAATTGTTAAGCAACGACAAAGATGTGGTTCAAGGTAAAGGTGAAGAAAGCCTTTTTTCAAATTTTTCTCAGATGAAGAATATCGACTTACTGGGAATACCGGACACCAGTTTGAGAGGCCTCAATACTCGCACAGCCCTGAGTGTCCGCAAGTCGAATTGTGAGCCCACAGTGGATAGAATTCTAAAGGGAAAAAGACAAATGCACCAAAGTGAGCACAGAGAATCAATATTTAAGCTAGCCGAGCTTGTCAAAGTCTGTCAACCTCGCAGTTTCTCAATTTCTCCATTTTCTCATACATGCACAAACCCATGCCAGATCATTACAAACAACTGGGTGAGCTCTGTATGTAAATCCTGTAAGAGCTGAACTGATCGATACAGCTGACAAGTGAAGTAAGACAGAGGAGTGTATCAGGGTGAGAGAGGGATGGGCTGAATGGAAAGTGTTTTTGTATCAAGACGAGAGAGTGACTAGACAACGAAAAAGGAGACAGATGGGGAAATGGAGAGGAGAGGGAAGGAACGGGATTAAGGAAATAAAAAGAGAGTGAAAAACAGAAAGATTATGACTTGCTTATTTATTGTTACATGTTTGATGTTTCTCTTCTGAGTAAACAGATATTAGCGTGTGCTACTGCAACTATATATTCACTCATCATCAAAATAAATGCCATAAACAGCAAGTGTGTGTGTGCGTATGGGTAAGTAGAGGATTAAAATGTTCCCTCGTGCCGCCAGACTTGTAGTCAGTCCCATCGTCTGACGCACACTGTGAATCATCAAACTTCCTACTTCTCTATCTCTCTCCCTCTGTCTCTCTTTCGTCCAGTCTCTCTGACACATTTCTACCTGCCTGTGTTCCTCTAAGAGGCCTAGTGACGTTGCAGTCTTAATCACAGGTTTAAGGTCTGCCTGATTCCTTCACATTTGAATAGAAGGGAAAACTGACACCAACTCCGGGTTTTTGGTTGAAGGTATGCGTGGTTGTGGTTTTGAATGTGGTATTGTATTACCAGGAAGCCCACCCCCCAAGTGGTTGGTGCTTCATCACGAGTGTATAGGCTGGGGTCCTTGTAATGACATTGTGTGATATCAAATGCCTCATCAGACGCTGACCTGTAACTGAGAGGATCCTAGTTTAGTAGGAGACGTTAATGCACTTCAGCTGCATGATATTTCTAAAAGAACAGATATCACACAGAGATAATACTCAGTGTTATATTAATGGGAACTCAACCTATAAGTTGCAGAAACTGTATTTAGGTATTGCAAAAAAGAGTATATATATATATATATATATTTTAATTAATCAGAACACTCATTGGACTCATCTGAAAGCCCGGAATTAATCAAGTTTAACGTTCAACTAATTTTTCTGTTCAGCAATGCAAGTAAATAACTGTAGTTTGGCATCTTACTAATGATAATAATAATTTGCTTTACTATGCTTTCTGCATTAAAAAAAAAACAGTGAGTTTTATCGCTGAAAACGCGGCTTTACCAGGAAATGACCAAGCTGCCCTCTGCTACGCAAGATGACCAACAAAGCAAGTACAGATTTAGTGTTTTGCTCAAGGATACATTAGCCTGAAAGATGCTTGGCAACAACAGAGTGCTACATTAATGCAAGTTAGGATAGCCATGAAGGGAAGATGAAGATGATGTAGTCGAGGATGGTAAATTTGCAGTATGTATTGCACAAGGGGAAAAAAACATTTACCATAAGTGCAACTGGGGGGAAAAGAGTGAGTTAGATAGATGCTATACTGATTTTAAATGTAAGGGCAAAAAGAACAGTGGCTCAGTTGGAATATTTACCCTCTAAACTGAACTGTGTTGATATAAAAAGGAGAATAGTGGAATTTCATAGAAGGAAAAACCTGTATATCATGCTGCAAAAACATCTGTGTGCTGACATGAAGAAACACATTTACATTTACATATAAAAGATGAACACGTGTACCTGTGTCAGTATTTTTGGAACCGCAGTACAGAAACTATTTGCCAAAAAAACCAACCTGCGATTACAAATCCAATTATTATTTCTGTGATGTGACTATGATTACAGTAAAAAACATTAACAACACTGATGACTGGACAATAACGATAATGAACTATGATGATGATGATGATGATGACTGTGATGGCGATAGTAACAACGATGATGGTAATAACATGATGGTGATTTCATCTGCCATCACAAATAGTGTCAAACCGATGAGGCAGTTCCTCATTCACACTGTCTCCACGGTTACCGGGTCCTTTCTCATTCATAAGTGTTTCCATGGCAACAGGGACCTTGGCTCATTGATAGAATCTCTGTATCACCTTGGTAACAGGGCCAAGGGAGGAGCTAGATTGATTGTTTTTTTTGTTTTGTTTTGTTTTTTTCGTCTTCTTTTCTATTTAATGTAAATGTTTTGCAGCTTACATGCAGTGCTGCACATCTGCACACCGATACATGCAAAAACACCCATGCACACAGATGCACGCATCTGCACAGCAAATGGGTGTTGGTTGAAGCTTAAACATACTGAGAGAAAATAATTTTATTCAAGTGTGCACAATGGAAACTGGGTCATTTGGAATAATCAATGGAAAACAATTTCTTCCCTGCCAGGAACAGAAGCTCTCTACTGTACATCTTTAAATTCACACACAGAATGCACACACACCTGCATTTAAGCAAAGGAGAGCAAATGGTTAAGGGGAATCAGATGAAGCAACATCGCTATAACAAAAACCTCATCTCTCCACTTCTGATGAGAATCCAACGCATTATACAAACAACATTTATCCCTGCTATCTCCCTCTGCAGCTTCCTGCTGACTTCAGCTAAAATCCAGCTAAATATCTCTGTCCACATCACTGACTGAATCTCACCATCTCTGCTCCAAGCTCTCCTGTTATCTGTCCTTGTCTCCTTGGTTGCATCTGTGACTATGATTCAAATATTTTGCATTAAATGCACCAGTATGCTCTTGAATGTTTTTATAACATCAATAAAATGTTAAGTGTCTCTTGAGCCAGCAATCAGACCTCGACGATCAGCTGACACCCAGAATTTCTCCCAGAATTCACAAGAGCCCACGTCTCCTCCCGCAGGTGGGCCGGGAGATCCATTGTAGGGAAAAGAGACCAAAGCCAGGAGGCAAAGCTGATAATTTACTGGCTGATCTGGGTTTCTATTCTCACCTATGGCAATGTGGAGAAAAGGATTGCAGATACACACAAAATGCTTGATCCTCAGAGATAGGGTGAGTAGCGCAGTCACTCAAAAGGGGCTTAAAGTACAGCCACTGTCCTACACAAGAAAGGAGCCAGTTGTGGTGGGTTTAGCATTTGAATAGAATGCCTCTTAGAGGCCTCTTAGGTGAGTTATTCTGGGCATGTTCAACAGGGAAAAGACCCCAGGGTAGACCCAAGACACACGGGAAAGAACATTTTTCTCAGCTGGCTTGGAAGCACATTGGTATGCCCCTCGTTCCTCAAAGAGCTGGTGGCAGTGACAGTGGAGAGGGACATTTGAGCAGTTTTTGACAGTTCTGCTTAGACTGCACATACATTTTCATTGCATTCATTTCCTCTTTTATAATGAAATTCCCTTTAATAAATTGTAAACTGTGGGAATAAAGCATCACATACAGCTTTGCATTAGTCTGGTAAGCACAACTCTAGACACATTTTTTTTTTTTAAAATGGGGAGGTAGTACCTCTAGACCGCCCTAGACAGTATTTAATTATCTGAATGTTAAAGCTGCAGGAAATTGCAATAACCTCAAAACACATTTTAAACAGGAAGGCATACTCCTTACAGATGGTGCAGTTTTGCAGTGGGTAGCACAGTCACCTCAGAGCATGGAGGTTTCTGGCCAGCTCGGTCCTTTCTGTGTGGAGTATTACACAATTCGGCTCAGGAAGCTCTCAATGAAAACTAGAAAATGCATTTTCTGAAGAAACTGCAGTGTGGTTGCTGATAGCTGAATGTTTTGAGCTGAAATGAAATAATTGCTGAATGTTAAGTTAAAAATGTTGAATGAGCTGAAAAATACAGAATTTTTCACCTGAAAACAAAAGTGCAGAACTGTTGAAAGCTGACGTTCACACATAAAAAGTTGAAAAGTAGCTTAACATGTTTAAAATGTAAATTAGGAAAACCTGAGTTACGACAAAAGAAAATTCAGAGTCATAAAACATCTGAATGAATAATGAAACCTCATATTATTTAAATCACTGAATGATTAAAATGTGGGAAAATCCACTAAAGACAGGTAAATCCTGTAAGTTTTGATCGTCCAGTCAGAAAAGATGATTCTAAAAGTCATCATCTGACTTCAAATGCCCAGATCTGAACCACCTGTGTGCAGAAGACAAATCCACCAATGAACAATAAGCTTCAATTTAATGGGACAACCAGATTGCTCAATCCAGTTGGCCTACACTAACTACTGATATACTTATTACAGTGTGCAAAACCCTGTCAAATCTGCCTTGGTGCAGGTGTTGAAAAACTGCTTCTAAATCGAAGACCCTAAGTCCTGTCAAAATCAGTTTTGAACCGCAATGATCCCAAGGAATTGTTCTACACAACAGTGTGTTCTTTATGTTCCTGTTGTCAAAATGCGATGACAGGAGAGATTTAACAAGTGGGGTCTTTCCTGCTGTTGAGACAAACTCCTGACTAAAAATACAGTGTATTTATATGGGTCGGTTAGAAGGTTATCCATCTACTTGGATTCACACAGTTCAAAATGTTTACATCTCTGAGCTTTGAAAGACACACTGTTGGAAAGAGAACAAAGATGGCTACGTTTTCAGGGTAAAATGATAGCTGTAGAGCAAAAACTGTGGACACAGCAGCAGTTGAAAGAAGTTTTTAAGATTAATCTTGGCAGAGTGGCAGACAGAGCTCGTTAAGCAGACAGGTGTGAGCCTGGTTGCTATAGAGACTGCACCCAGTGGCACCACACACACACACAAACAGACATGTGCCTCTCTTCTGCTGCTTTAAATAAACAGAAAAGTGACCCCGAAACAAATGCTTCCCAAGAAAAAACTACAAGTCGTATTGACAAAATTCTTTCACCGTAAGCGCCAGCAATGTCCAGTCTAAAAAATTCTCAGTTTTCATGCCTGTGGAGTTTATTATATGGATGTGGTGACAGTGTAAAGACAGCCTGTACTTCTGATTTTCAGACGAATTTTGGGAGCCATTATAATATTGGAGTCTATGGAAGAGTTGCAGGGAGGAGGCTATGCATTCTTGACATTTACGAAAGAACCATAACATCTATTACAAATGACTGAAATAGCCGTTCTAGCTTCATTCATTTTTTATGCTTCTTTTTAGCTGTTGAATCTAATCAAGTCCTAACACGGGTACAGGAAAGCAAAAGAAAGAGGAGGATGCAATGCAAGAACAGCTGTAAATTAAATGTAACTAGGCTAATAATCAATAGTGGGTGTAGAAAAACAAACAAACAAACCCAACCAGCTTATTTTCACTGTCAAGCCACTCTGACAATTAACTACAACACACAGGTCAACACCCACAAATGAGACGACTTGGAACAAGACCGTAGAGTAAATAGCTAATCTCGGTGATGTATTCAGACATGTTAAGTGCTATTTGTGTGTTTGTCTTTGTATGTGTTTGAAGAGAGCGCCAGCAAGTGCAGGGAGGGCGAGCAGGACACGGAAAAGAATGTTTGAAGTGGAAATGTCTGGGCGTGTGTGTGTGTGCGCGCGCCCATGTGGTCACTGTGTTATCAAAGGTTTCCACCAAAGGTTGATAGAAAGGCCAAGTAGCCTTTCATCTTCAAAGAGCTGGACTGCTAAAAACACACTGGCCATTCATAGAAAGCACAACAAAGAACGAGTGCGCCACGTGTGTGCAAAATGTATTGACTGCAGGCAGCGTCCTCAATGCATCATGGGAATGTACTATGTGTGTACACTATGTGCTGCTCGGTAAATATTGCTATACACCACAGCTGGTTGACAGGGAGGGTTACAGCGTGATGGCTGCTGTTTAGGCTATACACCAATGTGGTTGTTTCTTTGAGAAATAATCCCTGAATCTGATCATTTCACACCTCCATCCATCCATCCATCCATCCACCCATCCATCAATTTACTTAGCAGCAGATGGGGTGGAGCTGGTGACACCCAGATGACACTGGGGAGAAGCAGAGCTGTCAATCAATGACAAGGTTTTCACCATTTTTAATTAAATCCACAGCTACAGCCCAGAGTATGCAAAGAAAACCTGCACAGACACAAGAAAAACATGCAAACTGCACTCAGAAAGGCTTCGACCAACCACCACCTTTGTATCAAAGCATTATTGTTGTAAGGTGACAGTGCTGACCCCTGTGTTGCCCTAACTTCACACCTGAACCTGCAAAACAGTGGCTCATAATGTATCAGACACTCAGCACAGCATCATTGCCATTGGATTTTCATGGGTGATTTGTCAGGTCTAGAACAAGACTGCTTATGATGCACTTGTCAGTCATCTGTTAGTGATGGACTCGCTGTGAAACGCCACTCGTTAATGCTGATGTTTTTTTAATTTGTTTGTTTTGTTGTTGCTGTTATTTATTGACCCCTTTTCTGAGAAGTCAACAAAAAATCATTGCAAATAAATAACCATCTTGAAGTCTTGCAACTCTTTGTCAAGCTATTGTTGAATAAAATTCTACATGTTTATGACACTAAATTCCAAATAGGGCCACAAAACCACTTGGATAAAATAGATGTCATTAATGAAGGCCATTATGTTTAGAAAGGGTAGTCGACAAGGCTAATATATGCTGATAAAATAGTGCATACATAATCCATTCAAACAAATCTAGCTTTTTTTTCAATGTGTGCCATTTAACAGTGATTGCCCTGAGGTCATCAGATAACACTTCTTCTTTTGGCTGCTCCCTTTAGAGGGTCAGCATAGTAGATCATCTGCTTCCATCTCATCCTAACCCTTGCATCCTCTTCTCTTACACCAACCGTCTGCATAAGTCTTCCTCTGATATTCCTCTTTTCCTCCTGCCTGGCATCTTTATTATCAACATCCTTTGTCTGGTATATCCACGATCCCTCCAATGCACATGTCCAGATTTACCTCTCTAACTTTCTCTTCAAACTGCTCAACCTGAGCTATCCCCCTGATACACTCCTTTCTAATCTTGTCTCCCCCCAATGACAATTCACTTGAGAATCATCTACCAACAGATCGAGTGGTAAAATAGAAAAAATTGGCAAAAGAAATCGAAGATCAGCTTTAAGGACATTCTAGTTTCCTTCTGTTGTACCTCCTTATCCTCTCGGCATTTCACTACTTCCTGCTGTCGTGCTGACACTTGTCTTCTCACCTCTCTTCTCTGTTTCAGTCGCTCTATCGCACCATGCTGAGAGGAACTTGGCTTCGTGATTGCTCTTATTAAAGCATAAGGACATACTGCTGCAATGGGTGTCTGCTCAGTGCATGTGTGGTGTCCTTGTGCAAGACAGAGAAATTTGGGCAGAAAGGAGCAATCACTGGATTCACCGGTTGCTTCGTCTACCCCATGAAGTCCCCACCATTCACCCCATGCACACACAAGTGGACATAATCCCCTCAACACGATAATCTGTGCCACCACTCCCAAACAGCGACGTGATTGTACTGCTGCTAGAATTTGCAAAGTTGTTAAGAAACAACTTTTAAATAGATTTCAAAAATAAATTATCAACCAGTTTACCTTTTTTTTTTGTTTTTTAGCTTTTTTGCAGTTTTTATGTTTTGCAGCTAATTTGCGTTTCGGTTGAACATCAACAGTGAGACATGCAAACACTGTCGTTTGTTAATGCATCACTCATGCATCGCATTCATCTGTGTCACATCAGCCTGCAGCGTCACACTGGTGTGTAGCAGTGGTAGATACATAAAAGAGGCTTACTGTGTCTTTAAAGAAACACGAAGGATAGCAGGAATGACATTTGACAGTCAGCTTAAATGATGGATTAACAGATGGATACGTCGGGAAAACAGAATCTAGCACAGACAAATGAGCGAGAATGTAAAATGTAAACCCATTTGAATGTGTGTAGACGCCATCATTCTGCTTCTCTTCTCTGTCTTTCATTTCTGTCAATCAAACCTATTATCTAATGTCTCTGGTCTTTTCCTGTGAGATATAATCTAATAAGTGAAGGCAATAGTAAATCCATCATTTTAATCCCATCATGTCTGAACTCGGCCTTGTTGACACCGTTTCTGTGACAGGTTTCAGGTTGCATTCCATCGCTTCCCTTTGCCCTCGTCTTCACCTTCTCGTTGAATGTTCAAATCAAATATCTCATTTACTCATTCCTCTTTCTTACATGGTCTCTTTCCATTCATTCCTACTGTGTCTCTCTTTCTATTGAGGTAGCGGCACCTGCATTTTTTCTTGCCTTCTCTCCAGTGCTGCTTCCCCCTGTGCTCCCCACCCCTTCTGTCGCTGTATATATTGTGGTGACATTTGTTCACTACCCAGGCTGCTGGCTGCCTGCAGTTCTGCTCTGTGATCTGACTGCTGCCTTTCCCAGAATGGGGCCTTTCATTAGGTCAAAGGAGCAGGAAAAGGACACTTGCACACATACATGCATACAAACACACTAAAACACATGACAGATTTTGACATGCTGTTGGAAAATCCTTTGTTATGTTTGAGTTTAGTCAGACACACATTTAGATCTGACTAAAAGTTACATACTGTATTATGTATGTATGTGTCTGTGCTTGGCTCATATACATTTGTTTAATACTCACCCTGTGAGCACTACGACAAAGTCCATCACGTTCCATCCGTTTCTCAGGTAAGAGTTCTTGTGGAAGGCAAAACCAAGCGCCAGGATCTTTATTCCCGACTCAAAACAGAAGATTCCTATGAAATACGGCTCTGTATCATCCTGGGGAGAACAAAAGAGAAAACAAGCAAAGGAGGAGTGGAAAGACAGGAGAGAGGAAACTCAGGAAAGGTTATGAGGGTTTGAAAGGCACAGAAAGACAAAGTAAGTTAGCTGGCAGTTGGCGAATGAGTTTCAGAAGAAGTATTTTTGCAAATAGTCTCATGTGCCAAATAAAATTTAAAAAATCAAAGAAAAAATTATCTCACAAATATACAACTATCACCTGAATTTAATTGCATTTACATGTATAACACGTGCAATTTTGTCTTGGTTATTCAGCTTACCAGGCGTTCTGAGAGCGGCGTCTTGTCCCCATCAGGCAAATGTTGTTCCAGAGCCAGGACAATGCAGTTGGCAATGATGGTGGCTAGAATCATCCACTCAAATGGAGTGAGGAAGTTCAGTGAAGGAACAAATCTTTTTTAATTGAACCACAAACCACCACATTAATTGCTTGTTAACACAAATATCTCATCACCCTATCACACGGGAGTGATGCAGCTGAAGCCCTTACTGAAATGCCCAAGTGAGCATCATTTAAACAAGATAAAAGCTCAGATCAACTCAAACTGGTTGCTTGAACATGACAATCAGTTCATACGTACTCCATAGTCACCACACCTTAATCCAGAGGTATCCAAGTGTGGGGCCCGCCCCCTAAGGGGGGCGCAGAGCCATTGCAGGGGGTATTTTTCTTGTAAAACAAAGGGGGGCCTAGCAAAAAAAAGTTTGGGAACCACTGCCTTAATCCAACAGAGCACTAGTTATTTAAAAGTGTTACAAATAATGTGCAAATTTACACATACTAGGTCAGGAGTTGCTATTATCATCTTGCCATTGTGGCAAGAACAGAGCAGCACCAACAGAAAAGTAAAAAATTGCAGCACTGCCTTGTTGGACAGATTCACTTATAACTTACTGAGCTAATTTACCTGGCCTGCTAAAAACGTCAGGGCAAATTAAGGGATAATATAGAAAACATCCCTACCCTAACATGAAAGGTCAAAAGGAAGGTCAAATATATATGCAGTTTGAATTCACTGAGTGTAAGCAAGTGTGAAAAGAAAATATAGCAACTCTATCTCAAATGGACCACAGTCTGGCTTCTCTCTGCCACTATTTACCCACACAAATACACACACACACCCACAAGCCATCATTATGAGTCAGTTAAATATGTTCTGCTAAGTATATTTTCTGATAACACGCCACCCACACGGACAAGCAAAACAAAGATACACTTTAATATAGCCTGTGTCTTTTTGTGTAAGTGTGTGATAACCAGTGCTGGGCAAGTTACTTTGAAAAAGTAATTAATTATAGTTACTAATTACTTCTTCAAAAAAGTAACTGAGTTACAAGATACTAAAAGTAATTAATTACTTGAAAAGTAACTATCGCATTACTTTAAAAAAAATCTTTAACCCTCTGGGGTCCACCGTATAATTGGCCATTTTTAACTACTTTTGATTTTACCTCTACATTACACCTTTAAAAACGATTTACTTTGCCTTGTTTGGTATCATTGTTTTCAGCACAACCTCACGTGTCTGAATTTACAGTTATGTTTTCATTTTGACATACTGTATTAACACAATTGATCTAAAATCAGACAAAAAACATTAAATCAGAGTAGAAATCAGTTATATTTTTTACTGTAACAACCACAAACATGTTTAATGAATCATATTTCATAACTTTAAATGCAAATATAAATTGTCAATTTGAAAATCATATGCACAAGTTTTGCAAACAACAAGTTATTTGGAGCCATTTACCTTTTACTCTTTTTTTTATAACCATTTCAAACTATTTACACAACAACCGGCTGTTCTGCATTCAATAAGACGCCACACAAATCATTTGTGCCACTCCAAAAAAATAATTTCTGTCCACTATAAAGGAGAACATCACAGCCTGATACCTGCAGGTCTGACAGCAGCAGGTGTATCACTCCTCCTGTTTTTTTTTTTTACCTGGAGACAGCAGTCGCCTCATTTTTCTGACACACAACACCAAACTATCCACAACACTACACACTAACTACACAAGACAACACATTAACTACACACTCCAAACACGCTAAACGTCACAAATCTCTCACATCTCAAAACTGGCTCTCTCTCTTTTTCTTTCTCTCTCTCTCTCGCTGTCACTCCTAAAACTTCCCCCTCTTCCTGAACAACCAAAAGTCATGTTGCCATATCTTTTTTTGATTGGTCGACAAGGTACATTTTTCCACCAACACGAAAGGGCTGTTTTTTGTTTGTTTGTTGTTCATAAGCAGAGAGCGCTTGCTAGCGCTGTCCTTAGACAGTAAACGTGACGAAACTATTGAGGAAAAAACTCAGCGTATATTGTTTATCACCTTGTTGCTTTTTCATCTTAAAGTGGTCATGTGATTGGCTTACCACGACTACTTTAGTGTTCCTCAGTCAAACAGAAGCACTCATGCATTGTTTTGCCCCCTTAGCTCCAGGTGTTGTACCAAAAAGTGATCGTAGGCCAGAAAGCGATTGCCGTCTGCGGGAGCGCGCGCAGCCACTTAAAGCTGTAGCGCCCAGATTACTTACAGCTACTTCCATGCAACTGATATAAGATGCGGTAAGCTGAACACAGCTTCAACCGTCTATTTGTTGAAAAATAGTAACGGACCGCATTTTCTTGTTAGTAACTGTAAGGCGTTGTAACTATAGAAATAGTAATTAGTTAGATTACTCGTTACTGAAAAAAGTAACGCCGTTACTTGTAACGCCGTTATTCCCATCACTGATGATAACATGCCTGGGCACTGACTGAGGCTTATTGTGGCATCAGCATTTGGCTCTCCGTACGTAGCATCCGGCAGCTAGTACAGAAATTGAGCCAGAGATAGGGAGAGAGAGAGAGGGAGTACCTTATTACATATATCTAAATCGTTCTTTTTTCTCTAACACACAAACACGCCCACGCATCCAGACACACAAATGCACACACAGGCCGTGTCTTCCTAAGTTAGTGCCTCTGTCTCATTAAAATCATGGGATAAATTATTACATTTAAAGGAATCAGTGATCAAAGGACCAAAAAAAGTAACTAAAGTAGAAAAATCACACTGTGTATAAATATACACAAAAGGCATGTTCGAAATCTATTCCTTCCCTTTCTTCGTCACCTTTTTTCCCTACTTTCATGCTTCCTTTGGGAGCAGCCATTCCCATGGCAGGGGTGGGAGGGGAAAACTGAACAATGAAAAGACAGAAAGGGCGAAGAAGCTATTTATAGAACATTCATCATGTGTTAAATGTATGTGAGTGTCTATGTGTGCTGAGATCGTGTGCATGTGCTTGACCACTTTTCACACATTACCAGAAAACCCAAGGCGCTGTTCAGTTAGCCTCCTTGCTCCCAGCTATGCATATAAATGTATGTATACACATGTGAATGTGTTAATCCGTGACAGTGCATGAATGTAGCTGAGTGAAAAGGGGAAAGAGAGAGAAGGGAGAGGAGCAGAAAGAGAGAAGAAGGCTGATGTATGCAAAAACCAAATGTGTCTGTATGTTTCTGTTATGTGTGTGCAATTGGACTGTCAGAAAAATCAATACTTGGATACTAATCAATAAAATCAGGTAAGTTACTCATTTGCAGCAGTATTGGTAGCAGCCGTGCCATCTTTACATATGCCAGTTGTGAAACGCTCATTTCGAGGCTTCAAAATGCGACATCAGACACTGATAGCTGGGTCCATATTTTATACTGATCACGACACACGTGCAATTCCTCCACTTATTAGAAGCTAATTAAGTATTTGATATTTCAACAGGTTTAAACAACACTGAAGTATTAAACAGTTGTCATAAATGTTAAGCTGGCTAGCGCACACATTCATTTTAGCAATTTGATGAAATAATAAATACATGACGCTGTGTGAATTCTCTGTTATCTTTTATTTATTTATTTTGCTTATCAGCTGTTTATTGTCTGGCTTTGTTTTGAAAATGTGCATGTCAGGATGGATGACTCACTTATTGCAGACCAAACCTACCTACGGGTACGAATAAAGTAACCTGAACCTTTATATCTATTAGCCACATTAGTCTTCTGTTATCATTATGGCAGCGGCTAGTGGCCAGGGCGAAATATAAAATAATAACGCTAATGTTGGAGGAAAACGTTATCAGTCCTGTCCATCTGTTAAGGTATTTGGACAGTGTAATTTAACAGGGTAATACAACTTTTTGTGTCTAAAATCTCTCTTAATGTCTGAGATTGAAGTTAAGAAAAGTGTAAAAGCAACTAAACATAAACAGTGGCTCCCTTAACAGCTCCATTTGATCACCAATGAAGATGTAGTGCTAAGTCAAGAGAAGCACTACCTCAGACAAAATATTTTTGTCTTTTTGTTTGCACTACATTAGACTATAGGACTACATTACTATTTTTTATATATATATATATATTTTGGTTTTGGCACATTTGCATCATGTATTGGATTCCAAGGCACTAAAGATTGGCTCTTTCTTACTCAGGCAATGTGTTTGTTTGGCTCTCCACAAGGCTGTGTACTGAGTCCCCTACTGTACACTCTGTACACACATGACTTTGTTAGTACCCACCCAGACAACGCAGTCATCAAGTTTGCAGATGATACCACCGTGGTGGGGCTCATCTCTGGGGGAGATGAGACGGCGTACAGAGCTGAAGTTCAGAGGCTGTCAGATTGGTGTGTAGATAACAACCTGGACCTCAATACCACCAAGACAAAAGAACTGGTAGTTGATTTCAGAAGAAGGAAGTCTGAGCTGCAGCCTATCAGCATCAACGAAGAGGGTGTGGAAAGGGTCTCCAGTTTCAAGTTTCTGGGTGTGCACATAGACACAGACCTCCAATGGAGTTCTAACACCTCTGCGGTTTTAAAGAAGGCCCAACAGCGTCTCCACTTTCTGAGAATCCTCAGAAAAATGGACCTGAAGAAGGAGCTGCTGACCGTCTTCTACCGCTGCTCCATTGAAAGCGTGCTGACATATTGCATCAGTGTGTGGTTCTCCAGCTGCACCACAGCACACAGAAAGGCACTCCAGAGGGTCATCAATATGGCCCAAAAAATCATTGGACATCCTCTTCCCTCCCTGAAGGACCTGTACAGCACTCGCTGTCTCAAGAGGGCACGCAGCATCCTACGGGACTGTACACACCCAGGACACCGGGTGTTTAAGCTGCTGCCGTCTGGCAGGAGGTTCAGGCTGCTGAGGTCCCGAACAAATAGACTCAAGGACAGCTTTTACAACAGGGCAATAGCCCTAATCAATGTAAATAGCTGACCTGACTGGCTACCTACCTGGACTTTTTGGGAGGGGAGGTAACAACGGTAAAAACAGTAATAATAATAATATTTATATTTATAACAAGGTGCAATAATAATTAATGTGCAATAATAACAGTGTGCAATACAAATACACTTATTCTTCTTTTTTATTACTAAGTTATTATATTGTGTTGTGTTGTTTGTGTTGAGTTGTGATGTGTCGTATCGTGTCGTGTTGTGTTATATGTAATGCCGACGTAGGACAGTTTTCCAATTTCATTGTACTATTGTACTATGTATTACTGTGCAATGACAATAAAGAGTTATCTTATCTTATCTTATCTTATCTTATCTTATCTTATCTTATCTTATAAGTGAAATAATCACAGAGACAGGTATTTTTAAAATACACAGATACTTATGGTGCAAAACCAGGATATAAGTAAATGACTTATTTGAAATGACTCAAATATTCAATGGTAAATCATCCTCCTTCCTAAATTGCTATATATATATATAGATAGAGAGAGAGAAATTTCATATTTTATTGATTGAAATAAAAGCAATAGATAAACTGGGCTGTGATTTACTGACATTCAGCATGTGTATGTGTATGTACACTGTAATAGGGACAGCAGTCTCGCCAAGTAAAGGTAAGTGAGGCCACAACTGAGGCCAAATTACACACACACACACACACACACACACACACACACACACACACACACACACACACACACACACATAAACACACACACACACACACACACACACACACACACACATATCTATATATCTGCAAAAACATGTGAAAAAACCTTGAATCACTCCTTTATTTCTGTATTCTTCCAATGAGTCAGATTTATTTTTACCAGGTTTTCTTAAGGTCTTTCAAAGCTTTTTGGATATTGGCTGCTTTTTCCCTTATTTCCACTCCAGTCCTTGTACACGACCATTTTTAGTGGAACTATTTTGTTTATTAAGCCACTTAACACTGACCTGTGAATCATTCAAGCATTAACGGCCCTAACTTAAGAGATGAACAAGTGTTGTCTCTATACATAACAGACAACTTAACAAAGAATCAATTTTAAATTGTATCTTTAGGCACGTTGTTACTAACAGAACTAACAGAATCTGTGAAAAAAATTGCCATATTGAGACAATTGTTTTGCTACAAGTAATCATTAACATGTACAGAGGACTTCAAGAGAGAGGTAAAACAGTGTCTACAGCTACTACAATCTACTGTAACACATGGTGGAGGCTCTGTCATGGTTTGGAGCTGCATTCCAACAAGTGGTGCTGCAGATCTTGTCAAAATTAATGGAATTACACCGGGAAAGTATCTCAAACACACTGCCAATACAATATAAAGGTGGTTATACCAAATATTGACTTTCACGCTTGTTAGAATTGTACTAACTCTATTTTTGTGTCGTCTACTGTATGTCCATATATGTTCGTAAATGATTTCAATAAATCACTGCACCCATTTCCCATAAATAAATGAGGCGTGGCTCGAGACTCACAGTATTCCACAGAGGCCTTATGTTTGCTTTCTCCTGCCTCCTCTCTTCCTCGGTAAAACCCTTGCCTATATTACCTTCCAGCTTACTCTGTTAAGCCTCCTCTCTCACACAACTCTGTGCTCGCATATGACTATCCCCGCTTCCAGTCATCTCCCAGATTGTTTTCTTGTCTTCTGCCCTTTTGCTTTCCCTTCTTTTCGCTTAGTTTCTCCCACCGTCTTCCTATCCCTCCTCAGTCCACCTTTGTCTTACCGAGCACGCTCATCAGTCATCCCTATCTGTATCATGCCATCTCCATTCAATATCGAATGAGAGGGAGAGACAAGGAAAGAGAGATGCTGCGTCAGCATGAGGACACAGACAGCGAGAGCCAGCATGTTAGGGAGGAGGGAAATATATGGAGAGTTAAAATGAAAGAGAGGGAGAGTAAAAAAAAAAGGAGAGAGAAAGAAAGAAATTGTCCTGTGGGCACAGACATGATTGAAAGGAGTGAGTGGTGGGGAATAAAAGGGAGAGAAGGAGGCAGGGCATATTAGGGGGAGGGAAACAACAACATGGTTGGGGGTGGGGGGGGTGGGGGCAGAGACTAAGAGTGCAGGACAGGAATACAGCAAAAGAATAACAAAGGGGTGTGAGAGTATTGCAGTATTTCGTTTCTGTATGCCCTTTTGGAATTAGGTTAGTGGCAGAAATCACACTTACTAACACACACACACACACATACTGTACTGTACGTACACAGATGCACAGTGGCATACAATACTGTGAAAAATAATTGCCGCCAAATGAGCACGTGCAGATTAGATCATTTTAATTATTTGAAAGCACACACAGTGTTGCTATCACAATACCTAAACATTTCTGCCCCTCCCTCCACTGATCTAATCTTTTCCATACTGACATTCAAGCACACATGATGATGCATGGACACACATACACCAACACTAGACGTCACTTCACTACGCTATTTTTGTCTGCCAGTGGAGTCCAGACCAGCTGCTACCCTTTAGGAAGGTGCCAGCCTCCCTATTAAGATAAGGAAGTGTGATAGCATGGGCCTGTTTTTTGTTTTGAATTCTGGCATTCATTTTATGTCTGATAAAGCATGCAATGTTTATAATGTTTGTAAACATAATATTTTCACTGTTTATAGTGACTTATTTGACTTTTACTCTTAAATACAAAAAAAAAGAATAAATGAGGGGTACGATGAGCACCTTGCCTCTTTCTCTCATTATGTGAAAGAGGCCCATGTTTTAGGTATCCTACATTCACCATTTGTTCTTTGTTTTCTTGCTGACAAACATCCAAAGTAACTTATGAATACCGGTGTTGCAAACATGTATTTGGCTTTCAAAAATGTGCCAAAAAGAGTTTGTGTTGTTTTCAAGAAGACAAACAGGAAGATGTTGAACCGTAACTTAGCAGCCTTCCCTTTTCTCTCTGTCAGTTTATTTATATCCCTCACTTCTTTCCCCTCCGTCCCCTTCTCTCTCTCTGGGTCCTGTTCCATTATGCAGCAGTGGCAAAACAGCTCAAATCATTTCCTCATTTCTTCAGTTGCTTATCACTTTTCTCTCAGTAGCACTGATTTGGTCAAATGAATAGGATTAAGCAGTGTGGTTAAAACCGATCTAATTATTTTGATAATCAGCTGCCCTAAAGATAAGAGACACGGCTGAAGTGCTCCATTTTAGTCCACCATTATGCGATTTCAATAGATTCTTATGAACTGCAGTTAATGTTTCTTTTAGCAATTCAAATCTGGGCTTTCAGTTTTGCTTTTAGGAAGATTTGGGTAAAAAAAACAAAAAAAAAAAACAGGAATGGATTAAAGTTTTTTGGGTTTTTTGCTTTTTTTAAAGAATTATCCAGCAATAATAAAAACTAAATGGTCTTTAAATTAGTTTGTGATTTTAAATAATCCCTTCAGTATCTCCCTCCTTAACTGCAAAGCCTTTTTACATGAGACAATATGCCTCCAGAATTAAAGCAAATTCATGCTGCTGGTCCAACCAGCACCAAAAATAAAGGTTTTACATTTTACATTTGACACAGCTTTGATTGCTTTGCCAAACGAATGGGAGCACCCAAAGGCCTGTTTAGCCCTGCTTGGCCTCTCTTACTCTCACTTAGCATCATTCAGTGTGTAAAGGCCTCACAGCCGCCCACTCTCCCTCCGTGTTTATTCCATACAGCATATGTTATGCCCGCATCTCACCCCTGCCACTGCCTCCTCTCCCTCATCACCCACACATAGCCGAGTTGTCACTTCGTACAAGATGCTGACGGTGCTGTGTGTGTATGTGTGTCTGTGCTCTATGTAAAGTGCAGCATTTGACTTTCTTTTCTGTTTTCCCTTTTTTTTCTTTTACATTATGTTAATGAGAAGTTTGTTTGTGTATCGAATGGCACTTGCTGATTTAACGGTGAGAACTCACTTGCTTTTCACAACCAAAGCGTGCTCGCGAATGTGCAAGCTTGAGCGTATGCCAGCACGCCCTGCAGGTAGAGTGCAGGTTTCCAGCAGGGTTTGTGTAGTATCAGCTGCTACACGTGACCAAAAAACATGAGCATGAAAAAATCAATCCATCACAGACTCTCTCTCTATTTTCTCTCTCTTCACGTATCCAAATCCCAAAAATAGCTCTTCCCCACGTCACTGTACCCCTCCACACATACACACACACACTCGCAGACATAGACACATTCTCAGAGAGACACACCTAACGCAAACACACACACACACGTCCGAACTTGCGACTGAATTATTCAGCAGAGCCCGAACGCAGAGCTGAGAGAAAAGGAAATAAGAAAAATCTGAAGGGAAAGGAGACGGGGATGAAAAGTAAAAGAGAAAGAAAAAGAGAAACAATTTTATCTGCATACAGTTAACATGGATAGGCAAACAGATTTGTGACCAACAGGCTTAGGATCATTCATTCACATTCATAGATAAATATTATGATAAAGGATGGTTGTCCAGATTCATAGTTGGTCAACTGTTCATTCTTGTTTTGATTGGGGGAGGGGGACCCCAAACAAACAAAAAAACAGGATTTCATGAAATTGAAATTAGATAGTGTGGTTTTGTTTTTCAAATGGTAAAGCAGAAGATTTGTTCAGCAAAATATGAATCGTATACAATTAACTGAAGCACAGTACCAATCTATGCGAAAAGTATTTAGAGTAGAGGCAATCAGCTGATATGCTGCAATAACAGAGTGACCAGCACAGCCACAAGATCTTGACCTCATTGAGCAGTTAAGGAAGTACCTTAACTAATGGGGGGCTGGGGAGGTTTAGCACTCTATTAATGTAGTGGTATCGATCTGCTATATCACTAATTGTGAGGCACTGATGGAACAGCAGAGTTGACCTAGGTGCATCTCTGCACATAGTGGGTGACACAAAGAGAGAGAGAGAGAGAGAGAGTGTCCAGTCTACACCAAATCACCATTAATATTGTCTACTTAAAAAATAATGTATTATTGGCTGTCATTGTCATTAGTGGGTGTAAGCGTTCTGATAGTATTTTCAGCTCATTGCATGTGTTTTAAACAGCTAGCATCAACTGTAGGCTCATAAGATACATTAGCTAACAAGTGAGCTGTAGTTTTTGTGAATTGTCTGTGTCTTTTAATACATTTAAAGCCCAGCGCTAGTGATAGAATATGACTGAAGAGGTAAAAAAACATCTAAATCAAAAACATGATGGTGTTTAGCACTGGGGGATTTCACTTAAAGACCCAAATCTCTGTCACACAGCTAGCTGCTAAACAGCACAATGATTTTGATTTTGCTCCAATTGCTCATTGACAATATATTAAAATAGCACTCACTGGTACCATATGAGAAATAATGTAGCTTACATGCATCATTTACTCTCTGTGATGTGTCACCCCATTTAGCTTACTTGAAGTAAGGGCATGGTAAGCTAGATCTTCTGATGAGTTCATGAGCTGTTCTTTTTTGAGTGTGGAATGACCGCACAGCATAGATCTTTAACAACTTTAAGAAAAAAAAACAAGAATTGCTTGCACAAGTTTTAATGTATTATCTCTAATCCACACAAGGTCAAACTTATGCACACATACGCCTCCAATGATATTTGGTTAACTGTCTTGTAGCTACTTGCACTTTGACCAAAAGCTTTTGGTAGCCACCAACAAGCTCCTGGCATAATTCTGGCTGGATTATGCCAGGAGAAGAGCCACCTCCACAGGACAAGACTCAGCAGTCCATCTGCATCTTAAGGACAAAGGTCACTCTTTCGAGGATGCCAATGTTCACATTTTGGACAGAGAGGACAGATGGTTTGAAAGAGGAGTGAAAGAGGCCATCTATGTCCACTGTGAGCGACCATCTTTGAACAGAGGTGGTGGTTTACGACACCAACTGTCTGCCATCTATAATCCAGTTTTGAGTTCCCTCCCCAGACGCCTTAATGCCCACTCACATCCTGGGCCATCTGACCTCAGGAATTCACACGACAAGGTGGGGCCAGGTTTCACAATGAGCATACCCGAAACCCTGGCTGATTAGGTCCCACACCCGCTTTCACACCTTGGCTCATGTGATTAGAGGATCACCAGGGGGTCCTTTGTCCCTCTTTGGGGGGATACTCCCACTGGGTTTAAATCTGGGACTCTCGGCCATTTGACCTAAGAACTGAAGAAGCTTCTCGGATGAGAGGTGAAACGTCTTCAAGCAACTTTAAGAAGTCCAGACGCTTTTCTTTGCTAACTCCGTTGACCATAACTGGTAGAGTTTAAATTCGTTTCCTGGCAGCTTTTAAATGTAGTCTATACATTTTCAATAGAGTTGAGGTTGGGGCTTTGGGAAGTCCATTCCAGATGCTTAATGTTAGCCTGCTTTATCCATTCCAAAACCAAGTTTGATGTCTTTTTGTGCTCATTGTCATTTTGAAATAATCACTATTGTCCAAGTTTCAACTGTTGATCTGAAGAGAAGTTCAAGAATTTGAAGGTAGTCCTCCTCCTCCATTATTCCATCCACTTTATGCAATGCACTGGTACCACTGGCAGCAAAGCAGTCCCAGAGCATGTTGCTGTTACCACCATTTGGTACAGAATTCTTATATTAGGAATGTTTCACCTTTATTCTGCCAAACATACCTCTTGTCATTGTGGCTTCAATGTTTGTCTCTGTGGACTAAAGAATTTTCTCTAGAAGACATTTGACCTGTCCACGTGGGCAGCTACAAGTCTCAGTTGAGCTTCAAGGTGTTGATCTTGGAGCAGTGGCTTCTTACTTGGTGGGCAGCCTTTCAGTCCGTGGCAATGTAAAACTCACTTCTCTGAGTTTCAAACTGGTGTTTCAGCTGTTTCCAGTTTCAGACAAGCTTGAGCCATGGTGGTTCCTGGGCTGCTCTTTAAACAATTTTTTCTCATCTGACTGTGACAGTTTGGGTCTTCTTACAGATATTGAGGAAAGTGGTGGCACAACTTGTGTCCAATTGTTTGAACTGATGATCTTGAATCTGCAGTTGTTTACTTGCGTAACTCTACCATTTTATGTCACAGATTGTCACTGACTTCCTTGAACTTTTTCATTTATCTGAGTTTTGGGCAATCCAGTTAGTGCTGTTAAGAAAATCCCTTTTATGCTCCAAGGAGCAAACTGCCAGTTGTAGTCAATCATGATCACTAATGAGAAGTTAATAGGCCTTGGCCTTGTCAAGTTGAAAGACATCGTAGAAACTTCAGTACCAATTATCAAAAGATTTAAGTGAGTATATGCATATACTGGAGCCTGCACATATACTTTTGACCTTTTGTGGATTAGAGAATATCCAAAATAAATTCAAACTTGTGCACCCATGTATTAAGTGACTGAAAATGTGTGGTGCACAATATTGCACCCTGAAAAAAGAACAGTTCAAAAAAAGAAATTAAGTATTTTGTACAACAATTCTGTTCCAAAAATAACTGTGCTATCTCTTGTCTTCAAGAGAAAAGAGTAGACATTGGAAAAAGACAGAGAGACCTCACAGAGAACTCAGTCTTCCCTACTTCTGTGAAAAATCATATATCATGCCCTGCAGATGATCAATATCAGCAGAGCACACCAGTTTAAACCACTGTATTATAAATATTCCAAAAATATCGATTGATTCATAAAGGTATGAAGAAGGGTATACATGTGCATGAGCAGAATAGGAACAGTAAGAGATAAGTAAACTAAATGAGAATGAAGTTGCAGCTGTCAAAACGTTAACATTTTTAGACTAACATAGCAAAAGGCTCAAGCAACCAGTTAGGCAAAGGGCACGATGCAGTGGGAGAAATGAAAGGAACAATGATGGTAGGACTGTGAGAAGGAGAAGGAAAGCATGATGGACAGGAATTGAGCAAAAGAGAAAAGTAAAGGTAGTGAAACGTGAGAGGAGATGACAAAACGTCACATCCTATTAATCAAAGTGAGTGAGAAAAAGAGTAAAAGAGAGAGACGAAGGAAAAGAGAGGGAAAGATTGGCATTAGCACTCATTGTGTGCATGTTACTCAACATTTAGGGATGTTGTGGGGACAAAAATGTTCCCACGTACCATTTATGGTTAAGACTTGGTGTTTTGGTTAAGATAAGGGCAATGTTAGCTTTTGGCATGTAGCTGCTCAGTGCAATGCTTGTCTGAGTGACAAAAGCAAGTTTGTGTTGAAGTCCAGGCTGCATTCAAGCAGGCTGTCCCAGAGTGTTTGTCTCTCCAGCACTTTGTGTTAAATGATTTATATGCAGACAGGCAGTTTGGTTGTCTCTCTCCATTGTTTCTCATTAGGCTTACTGACTTCCACCCTCCTCTCTCTGCTTCTGTCTTCCCATTGTCAATCCCTCTGGTGAACCAAATATTTGATTTTCACTTTTGGGATTCACATATTCAATTTTGTATTTGTAAGTATGTGTGGGTGTGATTTAAACTACCTCTTATTGCTGCCAATACACCGTATATGTGTTTGCAGTTCTAAAATAAGGATCCTTAAAAAAGCAACATCTTTAATTACACCCAAAATTAAGTATACTTTCCAAGTCATGTTCCCCCAACCAACCAGCTGACAAGGCAGAGCTAAAAATACTGCTGATTACAACAAAAGTGCAAGAGTCCAAAAAAAGGGTTATTTTGGAGGGCTGAAACAGCCTTTTACCTCATTTTAACACTGTAACCCTCACCTAACACAATAGCTTATGTATAAGACATTTGAAAAACACATTCTTAACAAAGACTTACTATTTTAGTTTTTTGTTAGCAGCGTGGCTACAATGAGACCTCTATGTGAACTGGAGGACATAAAAGGAAAGAGAGCTAAAGAAAGGAGGGCAGTGTATCATCAGTGAAAAGTGCTCTTTTCAAGCAGCTCCTGTTATTTTTAGTCTGGCCTGATGTGAAAGACGAACTCTTGGACATAACCACACTGGATTTTTTAAAAAAGAAAAAAAAAACAACCCATATGAGAAGTACATCTGTATCAAATGACAGAAAGAGAAACAAATAGGCAGCAAAGAGATGGCTGTCCAGTATCTACAAAATTAAGTCGGTGTTTTTAGCTATCAGCTAACAGTAGCAGTCTGGAGGAAAGCTAGTAAAGAGTTATGATTCTGCAATGATTATCAACTTACAAAATGTTCATGTTCACAAAGAAAGCGTGTTGCAGCTACTAAAAATGGCCATCCAGGAGTCGGAATTAAGCTATTATTATTATTATTAGATTGATTTAATAAATCACATTTTTGAGATAATTACCTGAAAGTTTAAAAATTTAACCCCAAATTTTGACTCTTGACTGACAAAAAATAACTTTGTTTTTTGTTTGTGGAAAAAAGCTCCATATTCCCTGAGCCACATTGACACTGTATAAACAGTAAGTACAAGTTCCTGCTATTCTCTGTATGTCTCAGTGCAGAACTCAGACAGACACTCCTGAAAAATCCCAGTGGGTTTCCCAAAAGGCAATTAATAAAATATCATACCAAACAGCATATGTCAGCAAATGTAGGAAACTTCAATCAGACTGTCCTACAAAAGTATGAAAAATTTTAAAGCACTTCTACACTCTATTTCTTATATTTTAATAGCCTTTTAAATGATGTAGGTAATCATTTTTATTTGTTTGTTATTAGAATTTTCCTTTAGGTACCACAATGGCAACTGTCTGGAAAAACACAATTTAAAGCTTCAAAGTCCACTCGATGATGTGCATTAGGGATGTAACATAACAGAATTTTGCAAATTTCAGAACACAAGCATTTTCACAAACTTAACAATTCAAATCCTCCCAAAATAAATTCTACAGATCTTAAGATCGAAAAGTTTGTATTTATGTTGTTTCTTTTGCCAATGTGCAAAAGCTGTTTGCAAGTCTACAACATATTTTCCATTTTTCCATGCACAATTTGGTGTGTTTGCAAGATATAGGGAATGAAACTGCTATAACTGCTTTATTAATGGTTTGTCTTTCTTCCTATGCCCTCTAAAGCTGCCCACAAGTACATGTGCATTTGTGCAACTATCCAAGAGATTTTAAAAAATGCCCAGTGCTTTTTCTTATTAGTTTTGTATCATGTATTTGATGAATGCAGCCCATCCTTTATTGGGGGGATAGATTATGTTCTTGATAAGTCATATGTGTTACTTCTTATATGTTCCTTTGTGATTCATGCGGCTATAAGACTATTTAAAAATTTACTTTTTTATCAATTGTCAACCTCTGTCATTAAAGAAACACAAAAGCCAATAAAGCTCATTGAATTTGACTAAAATTTGAAAGAATTAAGTGTTCTGCAAAAACAAAACCAATGGTGCAACTATCTCATATTGCACTGTTAAAAAATTCCTTCCAAGAATCTTCATTGCACCAGCCTCAGCCACCCAGTATCTATGGTCTTTACAGCATCTGTTACACTTTTAATACCACAGAAAAACAAATACACTGTTTCCTGAATTTTGCTATTGACTTGATACCAAAGTATTAGTTATGTCTTAAGAAAAGCTTTTTAAGAATGACCCCCCCACACCCACCCCACAAAAAGGCCAAATTTGCCAATCTTTAATGGTCAGTCATTTTGTCTTCAGTTCCAGAGCATTATCCATGTCTAGCATCAAATACAAAACTATAATATGATTTAAAAAATGCCCTTTAGTGTACTGGCATGAACACAGAGCACAAGCACACCATTGCCTTACAGCATATAGAGGCCCTGAAAAAATTAATTGTTTCTATTAATACTATTAAAAATCTGGTAAATGCATTTGTATATAAATAAAGCTTTTGGATGTTGAATATTTCACCATTTGTGCAAGGAAATTAAGGAACCATCATTAGAAAAATAGGTGTAAACATATACAATAAACATAAGCACGACTGATAATGGCACCTACAGCGTATGCAGAATGTTTGAAGAAAATCTTCAATGGTACTGGATGCCCAGGCAATGTGTCAGGTTACAGAGTTCTGAATACTGAGTTTTGCACATTATATATAGCAACAAAATATTAAGAGGCCACCAGAAATTCTTAAATATCCCTCACGCCCACATTAAGATTATTAAAAGGCATAATTTGTGTTCCATTTCGTGAGAACAGTGTTGGTATAGATAGAATATACTGCATATAGACTTCTCTATTTACAAAAAAACAACAAAAAAACAATTGACGATGATGATGCAATGGCACCATATGGTGTACATGCAGTCTCTACTTGTAAATGTATGTATATGTATATGTGTTTGTCTGCACATGCTAAAAAATTAGTGTGTAGATTACCTAAGCTGACCCAGCACGACACATTACTTAAACAGAAAAAACTGAATTACATGAAAATGCATTTGCAGGGTTTACAGAATCTCATTGGGTGACACCTGACACCCTTGGACAAGGTCATTCCTATTAGATGACCCTTTTAGTTTCAGCTTCCCTCTGCTATATGCTGTAACATGCATTGTGCAGTAATTTCAGGTACAGACATTATTGCGACAGAATAATTCATAATACTTGTTCAAATACAGGATTGTTTATTGATGAATACGACTAAAATGTAATTTAATTACTATTGTTTCAGCTCTTAACTGTTATGACACACCAGAAAAAGCCTCCACAAGATAACATTTAAGTCTTTGACACTGAATTGTTGCCAGCTCAGTTTTAACGGTTACCTTTGTTCTGGTACCAACTTTTTACGCTAACTTTTTATGCTAACTAGCCTTACTCACTTCTCGCTAGCTGACTCACTGTGACTGCACACATTACCTTGTTAAAACTGCAGACATTGTGCTGCCAAAGATACTCAATGATACCAATTATTTTCAAAAATGGTTATAAGCGTGTGTATGATGTCAATCAGCCCCTAAAAGTCTAAGCAAAGTGTGTGTGGGGTTTGCCATTACTCTTCTGGTGGAATTAACTATTCACTGTTAAGTAGCTCACACTTTCCTATCAATATATAACCCACAGCAGTCATTTAATTAGCAACAAAAGAGTTCCTGTGTCCTGTGACTCTTAAGTTCCAACACTTGCCCAGTGGAACCAACCTATGGACTGAAGTCTGAAGCTCTGAAAGATGACACATTTTTTATATAAATTTGGTAGAAAGAATTTTGTCACTTGTGATTTGTTTGTTTGATAGTAATTGACATTATTTGTAAAATATAGTTAATGCTAAAATGTATATCTCTAAATGCATTTATTGTTTAGAAAATTAGTTTAATTTATAGATTGGTGATGAATTTAAAGGGAAATTGTAGAACAGTGAGGGGATCTGGTAAGACTGGTATGTTACGGGAGGCCTTTTCTGGCTTGTTTGAGACCTCCCTTAGAGGGAGATCACTGCAAATCACTCTGAAGTTGTGAGTGATCACCGTTGTCCTGGGATGAAATATTTCTATCCTGTTGGGTGTGATCTCTTCCAGGATGACAATGCCCCTATCCATAGGGTCCGTGAGGGGTCATTGAATTTATGACTATAAAAATGATGTGAATCATATGCTATGACCTTCACACTTCACATATTTCAAATTGAACACTTACGGACCGACATATTAAATATCCCTCTCTTTAGCATATCATCAAAGCGCCAATTATTTTTCAGATAAATAATTGGCGAAAAAAGCTAGGATTAAATTGCATCTGAGCACTACTGCTAAACTATTCACAGTTTTTTTTTATAAAAATGAAATGACACAGTATTGAGACTGTACCCCATGATGCTATTTCTATTTAAATGACCAAATATTAGCCTAGTGTATGTAAATGTGCACGTGAGAGAACAGTTATTTATGTGGCACTCCCACGGGCTCAGTTCACAACTAAATAAAGCCGCAGGTCACGGTTCGACCTGTTAGTGAGTCCACTGAAACTCATACGTCTGGTGAATCAAAAAGCTGTTTCAGTCTGCACTCAGAAAAAAAAACAGTCAGTTAAATCTACCAAATAACTCAGCATGCAACACTTGCATGTATTGCAGGTTCAAATTCATCAATTACTCTATACATCAATATACTTTAAAATTACATTTCATGAGCAGCATTCACTGTTGTTTTATGTAGTAGTAGTTAATTTAATGTTGTGTATGTATTGGTTATTGAGTCAACCTTATGCCCAGGTAAAGCTCTGTAATTTAAAATGTTTGCAGACAGAGGGGGAAACAGGAGCTTCCAGAGAAAACAGGTAATAGTTACACCTCACAATTAACAATAAGTAAGTAATTATCGGGAGATAAACCAACACCCCAATGCTGCCGTAACAAAAACAAAACCATTTAAAAAGTGCTTAACTGATTTATTGGGCTGCCTGTCTTAAAAACCACAACTGTTTTAGAAGTAGGTGAAAAAACTTGTTTAAGTCTAAAAGCTGTATTGTTAGTTATTAGGCAAACAAAAAAGTGCCTTTATATTTATACACAAATTTGAGCCGCCACACTGGACTTCTTATGAAAGTCAGAAATTAATCATGTATAATAAAACTTTTTTTTGTTGTTGTTCAGAAAGGTAGGTAACTGTAGTTTGGCATCTTAATAAAAAAAATGTGTGTTTCACTATTTCTTCTGCTTTTCTATAAAACAACGCATTTGAAAATTCACGGGCAACAACAATAATTATATTTTAGCATTAAAAATATGATTTGGATTAAATAGTTTACGCATACTGATTGATTAACATTAGAGAGACATTAAAAAATATTTAGTTAATTCTATTACTGTTAATTTATGGAAGCTGTGGCACAAACGTTATACTGGGTGGTGGTTTTCCATGTGACATCATTAGGTCTCTCAACCCCTTCCCTTTTTTTTAAATAAGAAAAAGCTAGCTTTTTGTTAAAAACTCAAATATAGCTCAAATTTTAACATAACAAGAAAAATGCACAAAATGCAAATGAATCACACAAGACACAAAATGTGGACAAAGACATGCAAAATGATTCTAAATGGCTTCAAAGAGATCCAACTTGACCACAAAGGAATGCAAAACAACTACAGAGGGAGGCAAAAACTTCAACCATGGCACACAGAATTACATAAAACTGAGAAAAATCAGCTTCTATCATCGGCTTTACAGATATTTACATAATTAGGATTGGGGTGTCCTTGTGGCCTAAGAGCGTTGGCATTAACAATGAACTGCAGTGTATGTGGTTTTGCATGTGACAGTGAATACCACTCTTCTCATATGGTCTATCTCTACAGTCTGCTACAAAGTCTGATAAAGGAATAAAACACAAGAAATATTAGATCAAATAAGCAAAAAGTGAATAATGCCTGGCCATAAGCATTCCTGTCTTCATTAGAGTTATCTTTGCAGGCACTACCAAATATGCTCGGGAGAAAAAAATCAAAACAAACTGAAAAGAAAAGAAACTATATTTTATTTCATAATGTGAAGCTATCTGGTAACGGATACGACAGTTTGTAAAGTGACTGACTTCTTCAGACAATTTGCTATATAGGAAAAGCACAAGTGGTTGTTAATAAAAACAATTCATGCTCTCAGTAAGCAAGTTGACTGTATGTTTAACTGTTGATTCGGTGGTAATGTATACATACACATATAACCTCAAAATCCCTGCACACTCTTGCATTTGCTCAGCAACACATCTGTCATTTAGTCACTAAGACATGATTCAGAGGCGCTCTAAGTATCTATGCACTGGAACAACCCAATTAGTGTGTGTAGTTATGTCATGGCTCAAGCATCAGCATAGATCAATATAATCATTACTCCAATTTTCCCTCTTGTCATTAACAGTTGCACAGAAACTCACTTCCACATTTGCATGCATTCATGCCTGCATACACAAATCCTGGAAATGAAAATACCGAAATCACTTTTCATTTTCTCTCCCTAGGAAACCTGCTGGTTTCAGAAATGTGAAAATGCAGGGGATTGCTGGAAATGCAACACTGTCACACTTAGTGGTTGGAGTAGGCCTACACAAGCACACACACACGCACGCACACAGTGTGAAATGATGACACATTCATTCAGTGACACCTGCATCTTCTGTGATTAAGATGAGCATCCACAAAATTTGCAGGTTTCTATATTCACACTGGCATACTTGAGTTATTACCCCCCCCCCCCCCCCCCCCCAGCCCCCACCACCACCACCCCCCTCTCTCCCTCTCTCTCTCTGCCTCACACACACACACACACATCATATAGAACACCTGCATCGTGCTGATATGGGAGCTTGTGTGTGTTGCCACAAGAACACACATACACACACATTTAACTAATCTAAATTCCTTTTTTCTCTTTTGGTTCCCCCACCTCCTCTGCTCCTTCCTCCTGTTTCTGGGCATTGTGACTATACTGCACATGCTGACATCAGCAACCAGATGCGCCCCCTATACCTCCACCACAAACTCACCACACACACACACACACACACCACTTAGGAAGCGTATATCAAACAAGTCTCGCGGGATTGCGATGTGAAATTGCAAACAAATGTGATTAATGGTGATCAGAATGGTCCACTGTTACAGAACCACCCTCGTTAATTGACTATTAATTAAACACCCAGCAACTCCTCTGTCACCTACTGTAGCCTATACCTCATTCGTGACTTGCACGGATGGATCTGCTTGTTACACCTTTGATACTGGGACATAACGTAAAGTCTGCAGCTCATTGAACGGGGGAAAAAAGTGAAACATTATTAAAAACAGCTGTCTGCACACAGGCCTACCTGTAGGCAAGGCCTATAAAGGCGTTTACTCACTGCACACATGGTAAAGGATATGGCCATTCGGTGATCTTTTTGGCGTATTTTCTCACGAAGTTGTCCTCGCTGAAAATGAACAGCGAACGGTTGACAGTGAAACAGTTCTGGCGTACGGGGATGGGGTTATACAGTGCCATTGTCCGGGCTCTCTGCGCCATAGACTGCTTATACATTCTCTGGGCCCCGGGCCCTCCAGGTGGGCCGTGGCCATGCCCGTGGCCATGCCCATGACCGTGTCCGTGGCCGTGTCCATGGGGTCCTCCTTGCCTGCTACCACCCCGGCCTCCCGGGCCTCCTCCGCCAGGCCCACCGCCATACCTGGCTGGTACCTCGTCTCCGAACCGCGCCATTCTCTGGACACCAAAAGCCAATCTTCACGAAGCAGCGGAGAAGGAGACCAATGCTCAGCTGTGCAACCACACAACATTACATCCCATCTGGATCAGAACGTCTCATATGCACAACGGGTTGTCTTGTAAGCTTATGCTGAACACCTGCACCCGGCGAGCAGTTTTGCAGCTCTTGGTTTTAGCAGACGAGGACGCCCATGTACTGTCTCCTTTTCTGTGCGTCTCTGCCAACGGCCAATTGTGGGTGTGAGGAAATTAAATGTGTGGTCGGTTGGCTGACTGGTTGCACTGTAGGGTAGTGCTGTGGGGTTTCTCAGTCTTTGTCCACTCTTATGTCCATATACAGCAGGGTTCGCACCCAACATGAAATCATGGTGAGACTGTAGCGAGTTAACATGAATGTTTCATGTTGCCTACGGTACATGCCTGCCTCAGAGCGCACCCGAGCTTCCTGCACCTTGCTGGACGTTTCATGTCTTTGCTCTGACAACGTTAACGCACCGAGTATAACACAGGCCTCGATAAATAAGATTGTTAAAATAAAAATAAATAAATAAATAATAAAACAGCTTACAGCTATCCACGACAGTCACTGGCGTTCAGGTCGGCATTTTGGAAATAGTCGCGTTTCCACAGACTTAAAGGCATTGAAATGGAAAAGCTACTATTATTTATTTATTTCTGAAACATCCGCAATGTTTGGTACAGTGTGTGGTAATAACGTGGCTCCAGCCACCTTACAGTTGTTTTACCAGTACACTCCGACAAACCTTTGGACCGGAAAAATGTGACATTTGCTATTCACGAGCCTTATTTCAGAATGTGAAATTTCAGAAGGCAGAAATGAGACAGAACAAATACCGTTTTTCCGTGAATCATCGGTGTCAATGCTGTCTTACTCCGTAGCTTAGGTGGAATAATTTTCTCAAACGATTTCATCAGCACCCATCATCTTCTATCCCTCACCTGCGTGGCCATCCAGAAGCCGAGCAAGGGACACGCGAGCGACGGCGTCAAAGACAAGGGTAAGACGGTCGCTTCTCCGCCGCTTTACACCCTCTCATGATCTTGGTTTGGCCATTCTAGGTGTAGCAGTACGAAAGTCCATCACCATTCCCGCCTTTAAAGAAAAAAGTCTACCTTCGTCCGCACCGATGAGCTCAAATGTCCTGGCAGAGCGTCCTTCGTACCTCTCGCTCTCTCCCTCTCTCTCTCTCATTGGAGTAGTCCGTTCCTCACGGCCTCTTCTCTTCTCTGCTCGTCCGGCAGCCCCCAAGGGGAGGGAGAGAGGGACGAACGGACAGGATGGATCGATGGATCGGTGAATGGATGGTGACAGGATGAAAGGGAGGGGACTGACTGTTTCCCTGGGATTCGGGCCCGAGTCTGTCTATAAATGAAATAAATCGCTCCTCGCGGTGTCTCTCAGCTTGTGAGAACTAGAATGGGAGTCTGCTCAGTTCTGCAGCCAGAGCACATGACGCACGCAGCGCGTCCAACTTCCAGACCTGTGTCAGGGATGGAGGCATCGCCTACCCGCCTGTTTCTTTTAAGGTGATTCGGGCTACATAGCCCTGTCCGGCTGAACTGAAACACAGATATCCCGCTGGTGTTAAACTGAGGCGGACACTCTTGTCTCTCTTCTTCAAAAGAAGTATTGTAGGGTCTTTTTTATTAAGAGCGTGTGTGCGGCGGAGGGGAACTGTGCGCGCGCAAATGTACGTATGGCGACGGGGTGGGAAGGTGTGGGGGGTTGGGAAGGATGCGGGGGGGCATTATGCAGCTCCTGCAAAGATACAGCTGCAACCCAAGCTGACAATGACTGCGCGCACACGGGCTCGTCAGCAAAGGCGCGTCAGTGTGTGTACGCGCGATCCTGCGTGTGTTTGTTAGGGAAGGTGGGGTGTGTGTGTGTGCGTGTGTGTGCGGGGGGGGGGGGGGGGGGGGGGGGGGGCAGGCTATTCTTAGCAACAGACATTTGGAAATTAATGGACGAAGAGAGCACTCCTCCCTCCCTCCCTTCCTCCCTGAAACTGAGTCTAGGATCTTCTTTCCTGCCTTCATCGCTCCCTCACTCTCCTCTCCTCGAGGCTTTCATCATCGCTCCACCAAAAACACTGGTGCCTGCTTAAGGTGTGACCATATGGTCTGCGCTAAAGCCCAAGCAAAACAGCAAATATTTTCAGTGACAACACAGAGGGGAGACAGGGGAGGTGGATGGACGGCGCCGAGAGATGATGTGATTTATTTCACAGTGACAACATTTGTGCACACACCACCATTCCACCTTAAAGCATTTCTTTCTTACTTTCTTTCTTTTTTCTTTTTCTTTTCTTTTTTTTTTTTTAACCTAAAACACATCGTTTTGAAAGCAAACCTCCAAGTGGACACGGGAGAACGGTGGCAAAGAGCTGTTGTCATATGTAATCACCCAATATACACCTTCAGCAAAGTGCTGGTGCCACATTATATTAAGCCCCTGAGAAGAAGAGAGGAAGCCCAAAGCCTGGTCCAGGACAACATCCCCTTGTATGTGAGGTAATTGATTGACTCCACAAATAGCCGTGTCAGTGAATGGGAAATGATCTAGCATATAGAGATTTAAGGGTGCCTGGCAAATCTAACAAACCGAATCAGCAGAGGCGTGCGGCACGTGTGAAAGCCAGTCGATACTTTGCCACCTTAAACGCCTATCGAATATGTCAGAAGGGGATCGTTTTGGTCTGTGTGCACTTAAGCAAAGAATTCGGCCATGAGAGATACTGACCCCTCCTCAAGGGCATGCAGGAATACAAAATTTAAATGCTGATCAGAAGCATCGATATACTGGTGGTATTTTTTACTGTTCTTTTGTTTTGTTAGTATTTTACTTTGATGCAACTTTGGCAATATTGTTTTCAATACAATTTCAATTCGACTAAGAAAAACCTGATGACTGCTATCCTTGGCATCACTTCAGGACAATGGACAGCACCACAATTCAGCACCGTGGAGAACAACGTGAAATCAGAAACAAAGCCCCAGTGTTACAAACCTGCACGATTGTGCTAGTTTATTGTAGGTCTGACTCACAGGGAGATGTCACTTCAGACAACATGGTTCATGTTTGTGTGCGTATATACAAATTGCAATCCATTACCTTCATTTATTTAGCCACAATCCATTACATACCCTTTTTCTAGCAATTGAAGCTGTTTCGGGCTATTTTTCTACTACCTTACACCTTAGTCTTAGTGATTATACTCAGCTAACTGCAGTTCAGCGTAATTCTTCAATTAACTTCTTGTTTTTTTGTTGCTTTGTTTGCTTGTTTCTACCATTTTCTTTCTTACAATCTCACTGTCTGTTGCAGTATCCTTTTGTGGGGGAGGTATTTACTTAGGCTAAGGATGAGGTTATTCATGATAGTTATGATTTAGGCGATTGGGAGTAAAAGTGATTTTCACAAATACACAAAGATAAAGATCTATGTGAAACAGCTTTTCGGGACCTTTGTTGTATCATGAAGGAAGTCCTGAAACATTATCATAGCAGAAGAAGAAAAGTTAATTGTAATACTTCCAAATTTATAATTTCTCAAATTTTACTATTTCATTTTTCTAGAATTAGGCCATTTGTGTGTATTTGAGTCCAACCTCAAATACACACAGGTTCATATTTCTACTTAAAATATATGTAAGTAGTACAGGAGAGTGACAGTTTCAAAGGAAAAAATTATGTTGTAATTCTCTACTTTTCATCAATTTTTTAAAATTAATGATTAGATCTAGTGTATTTTAAAAGAAAAGACAAACAAATCATCTTTGGATTATTTTAAAAGAAACCAGATAAAATAATACAGCAAAGTTTTTCTTTTTTTAACGCCAAGCACTCCAGTATCCATGTGCAGGGGTACTGAGTTGTGGGCTTTCTTGTAGTCACTCTGGGCAGTGCCCAAGTTGGTCTGCCTGGATACTGCCTTAGAGTCTTGTGTACTGCTCTGTCAGCCAGGAGCTGGTGCTTTGGCCCTTTGGTGTTACTTGCAATGCCCTTCTGAGCTGTGCTCATGTATTACTTATGTGCCTACTCAGCTTGGTTGCTATTATGCCTGAGAAGAGCTTCAATGTAGTGGAGAGGTTGGTAATGGCCAAGTAGTTGTTGGGATCCTTCATGATCAGGACTGTTCTGCTCTGTGTGGATGAGAACCTGCTGTTAGTAGACCATATATTTGTGCTCAGTGATCATGGAGATCTGTTAGCTTCTTCAGCCAGTAGATACGGATCATGTCAGGTCCTTTCTTTATTCTGGAGACTTGTTGTTGGAGGTTGCTGTGGTCTGCTCTTAGGGGCGCCAACCACTTGTTGTGTGACACCTCCTTCTCACAGATGTTTTTCCAGTATTTGTCATTTTTAGCTTTTGTTGGGTCTGCCTTGGTGCTATTCTACCCTTTTACCTGAGAGCACACCCCCAATGGATTTTTGAAGAGCGTTTATTCTCTTGGCCTCTGCTTGTCTGGTATATCTCTTCAGTCTAGTGCCCAGAGCTATGCCTCAGCCTCTGCTATGAACTTCTTGTTGTACTTTTTTTTCATTCTGGACCTGTCCATCATGATGCCCTTCTGCACCTCACTTAATTGACTAACATCCTCCCGCACATGTTCTTCATGTGAACTTCCTCTATCTGAATCCTTGATCTCACTGGGTCAGCTGACTTAGTTGCATTCCATCAATTTAATCTTCTCAGTTCTTGTACATATGTGCCCACTTCTCATCAATATGTCCCGGTTTCTCAACACCTAACATGGAACCTGTTAAGCCAGGCAATGTCCCTTGAGTACCCCTTGCCCAAGGTAGGCTGGTGTAGCATGCAGGGCCTAGCCTGGGGATCCTTAGTGAATGAATCCCTGGCCAAGATTCAAAACCACAAACCTATTGTTCTAAATAAACATGAGAAAGTGAGTTTGGAAAAGAGGTTATGCCTTATATCTTGTGACAAAATGCAGAGTTGGGATTAGTTAACACAATGATGTATTCATTATTCATTATTAACGTAATAAGATAATTATACTCTATGTCGGCTGTTATGTTTCCTTCTTGTGAGTTATGTGCGTTAACATTTAAATAACGTTACTAATGATTGTCATTTGAATCTTGTTTTTGAAACACTGTCTTTCCAAAACCTCTAGACTGTTACCTGTTGTGTGTATTTGTTCATAAATGTGTGTATTTACACTTTTGTGTGTTGATCTGTGAAATTATCTATTGCCGTTCAGTGCCAGAGGCTTTAAGGAGCAGCATCCTTCTGTCCAAACCTGTTATTCCACACAGCCGGCATAAGAAGCACTGCGGAGCAACAACTCCAAGGCCACCCATGCACAAAACATTGTTACTTCACCAGAGCACATGAACTGTCTCTATAAAAAAGATTGCGGTAAATGATAAACAGGCTGTATTTATTGTGATTTTACTTCTATGACTGAAACCACACGTTTTTCCTTACCTCTCTCATTTAGTGGAAGAAAGACGTTTTGGGCAACCCAGACTTTAGTTCATATGATGTTCACAGTAATAATTAATTTCATAAGAAGGTGCAATAGTAAATATGCTGACTTTGCTCATATCTGTCAGTGGGGCATTGCTTTTTAATCCATCAAGTTAAATATCACAACTATCCCGCATACTTTTCATGTTAAGTGCTTGTTATTGTCAGTGCAGTATGCTGACTGCTTTTTTAGAACTTCAGGTAGTGTTTTAAATTCAGTTTGGGGTCAAAAATCTGTGCAAAAGTCTCAACATATGCCTCATTTTTTTTTAATACTGTCTTGAATTTGTCTTGGTCTGCAGCAATAGTTCTCCAGGTTTTGTTAAGATCAAAGTTTTTCTTTGGACATTGGCTGCTTTTTACTCATTGTCAGTCCAATCCTTGTACCTTACCATTTTAGAGGAGTTTTTGTTGTTGTTGTTTGTTTTCTGTGAACACTGACCCCAGAATTATCCAAGCATCAAAATGTCACCTCAACTCAAGGGATGAACAAATTTGAAATTGCATCTTTTTAGACTCTTTGTTATTAGCAGCCTCTTGCAAAAGCACAAAAGAAGAAAAAATTTGAAAAGCAGGAGGTGCCCCCCCCCCCCCCCCCCCACACACACACACACACACATACACACACACAACCTCCTCTGTAAACCCAAGTGGAGGCTCTGTCATGGTTTGGGGCTGCTTTAGGATCTTGTGAAAACTGATGGAAATATCAGATTTTGATCCACCATGCATTACTAAGGCATCTGATTGGCCAAGGCTTCATCTTTCAGCATGGCAATGATACCAAACACACTGCAAATGAAGTAAATGGATACTTGGGTAAAACACACACACACACACACAGTGGAACACTATCAGTCATGGATTGGCCTCCCCAGAGCCCAGATCTCAACATTACTGAAGCAGTGTGGGATCATCTTGACAGAACAGCAAAAATTTCTGGCACAACTTCACCTGCTTCCAAGGTGCATGGAGAGGATGAAGGAATTCAAAAAGCAGGAACTCCAGCAACACTTGAGGGAAGAAGAACAACTTTAATAATTGACCAACGCGTTTCGGCTTGTGGCCTTACACATGACCCTGATGAAGGCCACAAGCCGAAAGATGACCCTGATGAAGGCCACAAGCCGAAACGCGTTGGTCATCTTGACAGAAAACAGAACAAAAGGCAGCTCAAGATCCAAAGAAGAGTTTTGAATGTCCTTGAAGAAGCCTGGAGAAATATTCCCCCAGACTTTAGGCTGTGTCGTGGAATAAAGACTTTCAAGCTTGTTAGAATTACAGAAACAATGTTTTTGCCTGTTATACTTTATTTTCATGTATGTTTGTGCATATACAAATTGCACAGCACTGTAGAATATACACAAATACGGACAACACGGACATCTTTGAAAAGAATAGAATGATTCTGCACAACTGGCTAGAGAACCAAATTAAGTTTTAATGACTTTAGTCAAGGAGAGAAGATGAATAATCAGGACAGAATTATTTGTCAACCTGTTAAAAAATGATGGAATCATGGATGTAAATGCAACACACACAAAAGCTAGTCTATCCCACCCGTAGAGATTGAACATGTCCGAATAGTTCTCTGTTGTTTTTCTTCCTCTGTCAGATGTTCAAATAGCGGATAGCTGTGAGGCTGCAGCTCAGAGGCGAGGGCCTAAAAAGGAGTGTCGTGACTCAATGATTCATAAGACTGAATAATTCAATCGCTGGATGCATGTAGAGCACTCCGCCCCTGCTGAACCCGGCACTCCACAGACCAGTCGCAGATTTTCATGTAAACCTCTGTAACACTGGCTCACGTTATACACAGCAAACAAAAAACGACAGATTGCTCTAAGGGTCAAACGTGTTATTTTCCTGTTGTTACAACATCATCATCTTTACATAACCTGAATTCTGAGGTATTTGAGTACTCAGGTGTTCAGCCTCAGAAAACTGTGTGTGTGTGTGTGTGGGGGGGGGGGGGGGGGGGGGGGAGTTGAAACCTTTAAAGCGTAATTAACTCACTTAATAAATGAGTACAGGAAATGAATAACAGCACATACTGCAGTGAAGAGGTGGCAGCCAGTTCTTCACTGTTTTTTGGTAATCCTTCAGACAAGAAGCATGGAGAGCATGTGGGAAGCCATATGTCTCCACACAATAATGCACACACACCAAAACGAGAACTCAGGGGCAAAGGTGGGGATCCCCTCCACTTTTCTTTGCTCTCTTCAAATAAAACTATCCTAATGTAACAGTACCTCAAAACACAAATACAAACACTGCCCTATAATATTCTGACTTTCTTATGTTCTTATTCTTATTATGCAGAAATATCAGGAAAGTTATTCAAAGTCTCATACAAAATGGCCACCACCAAGTATTTTTCTGGTGACTTTCATTTTAATTGCCTAATTCAACAGAAGGCATAGTGATGCCTCCAGGAAAATCTGACCCATGATAATTCAGTGAATCACAGAGCCTTTAAATGAGTCCACCAACTGGGAATTGAAATATGAACCCACTCTTCATAACGCTTGTCATGGCTGGATGAATGTAATGCTGGGGGCAGCAACATGGCATCCAACAACGAAGTGGGAATCACATCAGTTGTATGAGGAGGAGGTATGTGTGTTATTGTGGATGTTCACTGACTGAGACCAATACTATAGGCTCACAGAAGGAGCACAAATTAACCTTGTTTATGCAGGGGATTCATGTGGATGTTTGGAATCACGTGCACACATATCTGTCTCTGTAGGTGGAAGGATGGTGGACTAACGTTTATCAGTGCTAGAAGAAGCACACGTTTTACATTTTTAAACATCCAGAATTATTAAGGTAGTTATGAGTAGAGTAAAGCAGGTGGTCCTCTACATGGAAACATCTTTTTTCACTTTGTCTTTGCATATTTAAATCACAATTTAACTTCAATGTAAAAGCAATGCACTTCTTGTGGGGGTAAAGGAGATACCTCTTTCCTTCTATAAGAGTTTGCCTGGATACAAACCAAAAGAGGGAGCAGGAGAGTGGACGTGGTAACCTTAGTGGTAAGTAGGCCAAGTAAGCATTTTTTTTCTCTTTGAGATTCTCCAGTGAGGATGAAGTCATCATCTCCTCTACAAACTCCCTCCTTTCTCCTGTTTTTTTTTTTTCACATTCTCCATTTTTACAGCTTTCAAAATTTCGCACAGATTCAGAGTCACTCAGTGGATCAATGAAAATGTATAAACTCTTTTTATACATTTTTATTACTTTCTATGTTAGCATTTTTTTCTTAATCCAGTTTCTACATAAGTTGTCATGAAAATCCTGTGAGGCAGGTAAAGAGATTTAAAGCCTGGCAATTACAAAAAAGATCTTTGTGTATATTTTGTCAAACACTATTGATACAGTTAGTGATGAACAAATTGGGAAAAACACCACCTCCTGTGTGGAGGCTTAAACATTTTTACTAGTTGAAATGTGCTGAATAAGCTGATTCAGTTTGTAATCGTGGGCATTCAGTTCCCTCCAGTGTTCACACAGATAAATTGCAGCATATGGTTCCCTGTATTTATTAAACCTGTAAGAGAGTTTGCTCTCACTGAGCCTTAACTGTGTCTGGAATTAATGTACATGAAGGTGTATTAGACATATGGGTCACATATATATGAGACCAGACCACAGGATCTGATACTGTTGACCATACTATTTTCCCTCCACAGACTTAGAAATCAGGTTATCCCAGGTTAAAGGACACACATACAGTGATGTGAAAAGTGTTTGCCGTCTTCCTGATTTCGTTTTTTTGTATGTTTCTCACACTTAAATGTTTCAGATCATCAAACAAATTTAAATATTAAATATTAAAGATAACACAATAAACACAAAACTGCAGTTTCGAAATAAAGGTGATTATTATTAAGGGAAAAAATCCAAACGCTCATGACCATAGCAGTTCGTCATTAAAATAAATAAATAAAATATACAAAAAAATAAATCTGTATAGAATATCTTTTGTATAATGTTTTATAACGGTTTTTTGTAACTCTAATTTGTACTACAACTTTTATGTAAATTCATTTTCATTCTTATCCTTTTATATGGTTTGCATGGTACATCACAAGATTACGGGTGGCATTATCTTTGAGATAACGGAGGTCAAACATTTTGTCAGCTTCTTTCAGGCGTTTTACTGAAAAAAAGACTTCGAGCCCCACAATGCTTTGCGTTTCCAACATGGCGCCTCGCATATCTGCTTGACTTATGTCAACAAGACCGAAACGCCGCTGAAGGTAAACGGGGGCTTTATAAGGACACTAACTAATAATACATCGACAGGGACGATGAAAGTGTTGTTGGCTGTGTTAAAGCAAATCCACAAGCCAGCTCTTTGCACCGGTAACCCGCGCTGTCTGAGCTCCGGGGCCACCAGCGGCCTGTTACCTCTCCGGGATGAAGCTCCAATGGTGGGCTCCAGCCCGGAGCTGGTGCAGAAGCTGGGCTCGCAGGTGGAGGTGAGGACGGACTTCATCACTGAGGAGGAAGAGGCTGCGTTTCTGCGTGAGCTGGACCCAGGCCTGAAGAAGAAACGCTACGAATTTGACCACTGGGACGATGTAAGTCAGGTTCATTGTTGACTGAAACTTTAGGAAAGTTGAATGTATTGCATATTTAAAAAGGTGGAGGTGAAGGTAGTTTACTGCACTGTGATTAGAAGTGCTTCTGATAGTTTGTCTAACCCAACTACGTTTATGAGGCAGGATAAAATATTAGACAAACTTCTGACAGTAATGCAGTCCAACCCCCCCCCCCCATGACCTCAGTGATAAACAACATAAAGTACAGTAGTTCCTTTTTTAACTGCATCACAGAGCTATAGCTGTATTCACACCTAACACTGTCACTGATGAGTGTAGTTGAACTGTTTTCTCTTCAGAGTAACACAGGCTGTGAGACCGACTTTGTTTTTCCTGCACATTTAGGCAATCCACGGGTACAGAGAGACTGAGCGTCTGAGGTGGGGCACGGCATGCGAAGAGATCTTGAATCGGGTCCGATCTACAGCATTTCCTGAAGGTAGCCAGCTCCTCGGCCCTGTGCATGTTATAGATTTGGACAAGACTGGCTACATCAAGCCCCACATCGACAGTGTCAAGGTGGGTTTGCCAGGATTTTTGCACAGTGGCTTTCTAAAAAAAAAGTTGCACACATGGTGAGCTTACTCTCTAACTTTTTCCAGTTCTGTGGAAGCACCATTGCAGGGTTGAGTCTGTTGTCTGACAGTATTATGCGCTTAGTGAAGGAGGACACACCCAGTGAATGGCTGGACCTGCTGCTTTCCCGACGCTCCCTCTACATACTGAGGTGCTGCATTTGCCTCATATCTGTCTTAATATTTCCTAAATATGACGTGTTTGAGATTTTGATTAATACACAAGGCTGAACGGTTATAGTAAAGAAGCAGCTGTGGTAGTTTGCACTTAACAAAGGTTCATCCTGTCCTTTTTACACCTGTGCAGGGACCAGGCCAGATATAAGTTCACTCATGAGATCCTGAAAAATGAGGAGTCTGTGTTCAACGGGCAGAGAGTGCCTCGGCAGCGACGCATTTCTGTCATCTGTCGTAACCTTCCAGGATAAGCTCCACCTCTAATATCTGCCTTAACAGCAACAGATTATCAAGTCCAACTTTGAGGTTTCTGCCAGTGATACTCATGGAGATATCAAGGCTAAGATCTTTCAAGTTTATTAGCGACTATAAATGTGTGTGTTCAGAATGTTTATTGGACGTGACGCTCTTCTGGTCATGCTGTTGAAAAAGACTATGAATTGATTCAATATAAATGGCATTCTTCTAAATTTGCACTGGATCCTGCCGAAGACGTCAGATTTAAACATATCTGAATGTTGTTTTCGGTTCAACATTAAAGTGTTGTTTCAGATTTGTGTATTTATATAATAATTTCATCACTTTGTTGCGCTTTTCTAATTCTGTATAATACAGAGTCTCTTTGTGAAACATTTCCAATGTACCTTAACAAATAAAATTATGATCTTGAATGCTTTAAAAACTTTTAACTGAACACTGTGTGAGAACTCACAAATTGGATTATTAATGAATATAATTAGGAATAAATTACACAAATACGCAGCTGGACAACACTTGGAGTGAAGTGCTGTGAAACAACAGCACTTTACTCCAATTCTTTAAGTACTGACATCATGGATTTAATTTTAATAAAATCTAGTGTTCTAATTGAAAATAGTGTGTCCTTCTGCTCAACGGTTTGCCTAAAAATGCACTTTAATGTTTATGACGTTTATAATTTCCCCTAGGGATCAATAAAGTATTCTGAGTCTGATAAACTTTTTTTAAATTTATTTATTTTTTTATTAGAAATTATGACCACTAGATGGCAGCAGCACATCTTCTCTGATAAGGCAAATTCATTGCAGGAGGAACCGCACTCTATTCGTTGATCCTAAGTGAAAGGGATCAAGACATAAAGTACTTAAACATGACTTCCTGAGCAACCCTAGTTTAGACAAATACTCCTTATGTACTTCTTTAGTCTTTTAACACAGGTAAAGAAGACGGTACTAAATTATTTATTTTATTGTAATCACTGTGTATGAGTTGGGTTTCAACGCACTGATCACACCACAGTTGGGGAGTCAATATCATAGTATATTGCAGAGAGGAATGGGGATTAGGTCTCATTCAAAGACATGGTGGTTACAGAACTTCTGGGCCTGGGATTAAAAGGTAAAATGCATCTTTAAAGATGATGTGTCTGTGATGTGCTAATTATCATGTTTATTTTTTTCAAACAGGGGCTCTAGACTCAGGCTGTGGAGGGGCTTCCTGGGATGCCCTGACCACTTCTTCAATACCCATGTGATTTTTTTTGAATGCTCTGTTGCATGTTGTATCTTTTATCTATACCATCCTTCAGGTTTTGTTTTGCCTTTTGTTGTTCATGGTCTTTCTTCTCTTTCCCAGCTGGCCAAGGCAGATGTTGGTCTTCTCTGAGTGTGATTCTGTCTCACATATAAACCTAATGAAAGGGAGTTCCTTCTCTCGACTGTTGCCAAGTGCCGGTTCATAGGGTGCTTTGTGATTTTGGGGTTCTTGCTCTGATATTGTAGGGTCTATCCTGGTTTGAGCTGGTGCAATGCAAATATAATTAAATTAAATTGTATTTATAATGTGCCAATTCACAACAACGGTCACCTCAAGGCACTTAATTTTGCAAGATACAATATTAGAATGAAACCCTAACAATCACACAACCCTCTATGAGTAAGCACTTGGTGACTTAGTGACAAATTCAAGCATAACCAGGCTCAGGGAGGGGCAGCCATCTGCTGTCACTGGGTGGGGGTGAGAGAAAAAAGAAGAGAGCAAAGAGAAAGAGGACAAAGGGTAAACTACAGGAGTGATGGGCAGAGTTTAATAATTACTAACGACTAAATACAGAAGTGATGTGTAAAGACAGACAGTGAAAAGAGCAGCGTGAAGAAGAAGCACTCAATAGATCGAGGGAAGCCTCCCAGCAGCCTAGACCTATTACAACTAAAGGATGATTCAGGATCACCTAATCTAAACATACGTATATGTTTTGTCAGACATGAAGTTTCTAAAGTTCCAAACTGGGAGCTGGTCTCACAGAAGAGAGGTCTGATAGCTGAAGGTTCTGCCTCCCATTCTATTTTCAAATGTCCTAGGGACCACAAGTAAGCCTGCAGTCTGAGAGTGAAGTGCTCTATTGGAGTGAAATGCTACTATGAGGTCATTAAGATAAATGGAGCCAGATCACATAGGTTCGTGGATAGATGGGTATCATCTCCATAGCAAAGAAAATGTACCCAATGTTTTCTAAAAAATATTACCTAACGAAAGCATGTATAATGTAAAAAAGTATTGGTCCCATCACAGAACCCTGTGGAACTCCCTGAATAGCTTTTGTGTGTGAAAAGAGGCTCCTCGTTCACATGAAAAAACTATAATCTATCAGATACATGTGATTTACTACAGTACTTTTGATACCAACAGTGTGATCTAATCTCTGTCGTAAAATATTTGGTCAGTGATATCGAATGCTGCAGTGAGGTCTAGCAGGCCAAGCAGTGAACAGTCAGAGGCCATAAGACTTTAACTGGTGCAGTTTTTGTGCCATTCTGCACTCTAAATCCTGACTAATTTTTTTTTTAAATAAACCATTTGTTTGAAAAATTATCATTTAATTGTTTGACAACTACTCTTTCAAGACCTTTTGAAATAAAAGGTTTGAAACTGGTGTACAATAGAACCGTTTTTGTTTCAAATCGCACCACAGTCTACGTAAACTCTCACAGAAAGATGAGGACGATGAGAAACCTCAGACAACACTGCACACAAATCACTTTTACATCCCTTTAACAATATTGGCGTTTTAAGTGCTGTACTTTTTTATCATTAAAATAATAAAGTTACTTGCTGCCTACTAGTTGTGTCAAAATAGCAGCTTCCTTTTACGTGATACAGGTTATCCCAGGACAGTAAACAAAGCAGCAAACCAACTCTGTAGCTACCATAACAAAAAAGGGTTTTGCAAAAGACAAAGTCTTGGCTTCCTGATAGTTATGCAAATGAGCTTTCAAAAATATTTGCATGCACCCTATTTCAGGGTAATCTTTGTCTTTACAGAGGGAGGACAAAATAAACAATCGATGCGTGTTCTGTGCCCAACTATACTTCATGAACAACAAGCACCCAAAGTAAGAAGTGAATGTTAGTTGCTGCCATTTATTTTTTAATGCTATCTTTGAATTCTTTTCACTCTAAGCAACACACATACATATTTAGATGTTTAATGTGAAGTGTGTTTAATAAATCTGTTTATATTATTAAAGTACTTCCAGGAACAAGTGATTTGATGAACTGACAAAAAAAAAAAAAAAAAAGTGCCCAGTTGTGTCCTTAAAGGACAAAAAGTTTTTTTTAACATTGGAGGAGGTACAAAAACTCAAATCCTTACTTAAGAATAGTTTTATTAGAAAACAATTTCTATGCAAGGAATTAAAAAAAACAAAAAAAAAAAAAACCAACTATCAGGTTTTAACTATCAGGTCAAAACAAATAATTTTTCATTCAACATAATTTCATGGACAAGTCTGTTACTTAAAGGGAACCTATTGTACTATTCCTTCTTTTCTGTTATATACATAATTTTTTCCTTCTCTGGGATTTGTGATGTAAATGAGAACCCTGTTAAACAACTTCTTTTTTTTTTTGTAGGAGGGGCAGCCAATCAAAACAAAGTCGCTTATAAAGAAGTGGTAGGCAGCAAAAACAAAGGATAAACTGCACTACAGCAAAGTGGAAGATAAAAAAATATACATGTATATATTTTGAACTGGAAATCTTGCAAAGCAATTTTAATGTTTTGGAGTTCAAGAATAAGAAAACTGACAAAATAAGTCCGCTTTAAGGTGAAATTTCAGACTGCTGCTGAATGCGGGTCTAGCTTCCTGTGCTGTGGCATATCACAGAACAACCTGTACAGACTATTCTTCCATGGGTTTTATTGAAAACACTATAACCTTTGAACAAAAGAGGGTCAGTTTTAGCACTTCACCACTTCTACAACCACAACATCCCTCTGTTCCTTTGGTTATTCAGTGAGGTAGAAGTGCATTTTGTCGTTTATGTTCTTGCGCTCTGGATTGAGGCGCTTAAGGATCTGTGCCAGCACGTTGACAGTCTGCTCACTGCTCAGGCCAGTGCGCTTAGTCTGGAACTTCTTCAACAAGTCTTTAGTGGTCATTGGTTTACGGATCAGGTAGCGGCGGACTGCTTCCTCTGTCAGCTGCACATCACTGTGGGGTGAATGAAAAGTAAAGAATACAGTTTAACACTCATATTTACATTAAATTAGGGCTGTTCGATATAACGATATATACTGGATGACGATATAAAAACGTCTATCGTTGCATTTTACGCTATCGTTTGTTTCGTGGTGTCGCAAATAAACTGTTTACGGCAATATTTTTTCATTATTTTGATGGTCACTGTAGTGGATATATTAATTTCTTAAAGTTCTCTCTTTCTCTTATATTTAATATAACCACACTACAGACAGACAAGCGCTCGTTTTTATGCGTTGTCGTTAACAACAAATACGGTAAAACCACGGTGTGTCCGCTTGTTTATTTTCCACATAAACCTTTCACAATAAAGCTCAAGATCCTGTTGAGACTTTTCAAAATAAACTGAATCACATGCAGAGTATTTACGGATGAGAAGCAAAAAAAGAGTCGTCAGGTGCTAAAAAATAAACCTTAGACTCAAACGTTAGAACAGGCTTTCCCCCGCAAATGTATCGTTTCATGCATCGGTTAAAACACTCGACTCCAGGTACGCGACACCCAGCTGGAAACACTTCCCGCAAGTCGAGCTGCCCGAGATTTACAGAATTTACAGAAAATGTTAAATTTTGTGATTTATATCGTTATCGGACGATAGATGTCTTAATATCGGGATATGAGATTTTGGTCATATTGCACAGCCCTACATTAAATATCTATTGGTGTCTTTATGTTAGCCTTCTGAATCGTAAGACAGACAGGAAGAAATAACTGTTTGTCTATAAAACTGTATTGAAAAAAAAAACCTGGACCTTACCTTGAGCTTGGGGTGGATTTGCCTGATTGGGGTTGAGGTGTGCTCTTCCCAGAGGGAACGGGGCTCTGGGTGCTGGGCTCCATCTTAAGCTTTTTGGCAGCAGGTGAGTCGATGCTAGGACCTTGTCTCTTACCTGGAGAGAAGACAAGTTTGTTTGGAATGGAATAACAAAAAGAGAAGATTTGAGAGTAGAAAGCTACTTGTGAAGGTCCTGCACATATCTACGTATGTACCCTATACTGTGAACGTTTGAGCATTTGTGTGGGCTTTTTGAGAAATCACCTTGCTCCAGCTTGCTGGCGGCAGCACGGAGTGTGTTCGAGGTGGAGGCAGAGTCTAAGGATGGAGTTCCAGGACGGCTACCAGTCCTGGAGCTGCCTGCAGAGCCGCGGCCACCTGCACGTTTAGGAGGTGTGCGTTTTTTCTGAGATAGGAAGGAAAAGACGATAATTGATGAGAACGCAAACAAAGAATGAAAAATTCTAATATAGAATAACAATCCGCACTAATATGAAATACTCCAAAGCTTCAGCATCACAAAACTGGTCGCACACTGGTCGAGCCATTATTTTATTAAGCAACAACGGTACTGATGTTAATTATGATAATGATAGGAAAATATATTACAAACTAATTTGGCTTAAAAAGAAATAAATGTGAATTTGTTCAGTTACGCACACTAACCGCCATGAACAGAGCAGAGGCCGTCTCTCCTTCGATGTCACTGTCATCTGAGCTGTCTGATTCTCCACTGCTGTCTGTGAAGCACAAGAACATAAATTTTACCACTCATACACACACATTCCTCACATTTTAAAATACTCCATTCAACAGTATGTGTTGTGACTTTTTTTTTTTTTTACCTTTTTTCTTCTTCTTCTCCATTTGAACTGGAGTTTTCTTCCCTTCTTCCTCCTCTTCCTCCTCTTTTGCTTCCTCATCATTCTGTTTCTCCTCCTCACTCTCTTCCTCACTTTCAGATTCTTCATCAATTCCTACAAAAGGATAAATATTCAGAAACAATCTAAATACATTGATTAGTGAAAAACTAGACACTCCTGGCAGGTATCTGGCCATAACGTTCGTCCAGATGCGGAGCTAAGTTATATGAGACCTAAGTCATTTTCAAGATTGTAAATGACTTAAGACTGTATGCATAAAATCATACGTTTGGGGGTGCCTGTACCACAAAAGATAGAGCGGTGTTTCTACCAATCAGCATTTTGAAACCCTGAGTCGCCTCTGATGCATCCATCAGATTGTGTTCCTTTAGGGTTTGTATGAATGTGTGTGAGACTGGGTGAATATCCAATTACACGTCCATTTACGTGTATTATAGCTTCTCTTTTATTGAGTATTTTTAACAATAAATTGATCTGACCTTTAGGGTGTTCCTCTGCTTTGACAGGCTTTCCCTTTTCTGGTTCTTCTTCTGAGCTAAATTTGGAACAAAATAAATACATAAATAAAACAACAAACACAAAGAAAACACATATTCTTGATACAGTGTGAGTCTTTGTGTGCCACTGTGTAACAGATCTCACCTGCTTTCATCTGACATATAATCCACTTCTAGGCCCTCATAGTCTCCGTCATCACTGTCTTCCAGAGCCTCGTTGTCTTTACTTTTTTGCTTCTTTTTCTTTGCTTTTCCTTTCCCAGCATCTTTTTTTACCTTTGTCTTGCTCTCTCCATCTGTCCAATAAAGCCAAAGTGTTTGAAGGAAGAAAATCAAAAGATGAAAGCTGGAGATGTTTTACAATAGTTTCTTCTTGTTGTATCTTTCTCCTTACCGTCCCCCATACTGCTGTCACTGTCGTCACTGCTCATCTCCAGCTCGTCCTCCAGGTCATGAATGCGCAGGTCACCCCCTCTTCCACCCCCCTTCTTTTTCTTCTTCCCAGATTTTTCTCCTTCGTCTTCCTCTTCCTCACCCCGCTCCTGCTCTCGAAGACGTCTCTGAAGCATGATGCTAAAGTGATTCACCACCTTGTTCCGCCTAGAAAAAAAGAGGGTGAATGTCTTAACATCAAGCATTTAACATCTAGGGTCAACTGAGTACTTATTTTTTAAGTACTCATTTTTCTTCATCACTAGTAATCCCAACCCACCCCTGTCCTTCACCTGCCCCACTCCTCCTCAGCCTCCTCAGCAGTCAGAGTTCGGTGTTTAGCCTGTGGTGTAAAGTTGTACCAGCCGTGAACAGGAAAAGCCTCGAAAGCTCCATCGGGACACTGCGTGAAGATGTAGTAGGATGCATTTTCTGTAACGCCACCCTTCTTTATACCTTTGAACCTAAAAAAGACAGATGGTGGCAAACAGTAAAAAGAGATGCACTGCACTGCTTTTACTTTCCTCACATAAAATCCTTTCTCTAAATAATAACTCTTATAATACATAATTTTATCTTGTATTGCCAATACTTTTGAAGAGTAACTATCTAGTCTCTCTGAGTCTCTCTACTCACCTCTTGCCAGCTTTACCATTAACCTTGAGAATCCAGGGCTGGTCCTCCACTTTGAATTCACGCGTGACGATACCAAACTTCTTCCGACGAGCTTCCTCACGCTGTTTTTTGCCAAACTCACTACCTGCTGCGCCTTCAGGGGTCTCTTCCTCCCCATATATCTTCCGAGCACTCATATCTCTTTCCATGCGAGCCTGGGGAAAGGAGAAAAAAGTGAAAAAAAAAAACAACAACAAAAAAACCCTACTCATTCCTAAATTTATCACATCTTTCTCTCTCTTTTTTGTTTAAGGCTAATAAGACTGGCTGATATTTCCTTCTCGTATCAACTCTAGCTCTGTCACACTGAAAACCTAAGCTTTGTCTGTGAGGTGTAGTTAAAGTATGAAGCCCACCTGTGTCCATGTTGAACAGTTGACTCTGTCCCCTGCATTGAAAGCCATTATATTGTACTTCTTGC